>NC_139934.1:16395325-16525325 GCF_963514095.1 Eutrigla gurnardus
AAAAAGGCAGGGTGTGACCATTCAAAAACAGTGTAATTAAACAATGTGTTACCTTCGGCTCACACTAAGTCAGAGTGGACTATATAACTATATGTAGTGAAAGCCGATAATTAAAAAATGAATGCACTGAGGAGTGAAAAATGATTTTCCAGTCCTATCTCCTTGCCATCAAAAGCTCAGCTGTTTGCAGCACATTTCACTTAGTGACATCTAGTGGCCGTGAAGAGACACAGTCAGGTTTGTAGCTGAAACAGAGCTGCACTTTATTGCCGCCACAGTTTCTGGGTTAAGAAATGCATGACCTTTTCCTAAAATTCACCTAAACCCCGAACAGATGGTGAGATAGAACAGATCCAGAAACTTAACCACGTGATTGTCTGGGCTACGTGTTTCACCTATTTGTAGAAAGAATGTCATATTTGTGACTGTCCTCTGACACTGATGGAGGCCCATTTCTTTGTCAGATGGTGGTCCTCGCTCAGCAGGCTGGCGGGAGCATACCGGTCCAGGTGAGAGTCGTCGTCGGAAGTTCGATTTTGATTTCCGGGACTCTGAGGGCCACGGTGGTGGCCGCCGGCGTGCAGGCAGTGAAGGACTGGAGGACGACAGGGATGGCCTGCCTGAGTGGTGTACAGACGAGGAGGATGGCGAGATGGGCACGTTTGACTCCTCTGGAGCTTTCATGCCTCTGAAGGTGTGTTTTTTTAATATTTTTAGCCCCTGTTGTTAACACATTCACAATAGCAGACTCCATGAATGCTTGCAATTGAAAATGGTGTTGGAAAAACAGAGTCACCTTGCATTTCAGCCAAGTCCATTTATTTGTCAGCCCCCATGAGTATTTGTTGCACTCTTTCATTTCCTGTCCTTCCTCCGTCAGAAGAGTGGCAAGGAGACAATCCTGGAGGAGGAGTTTGAGTTTAAGGGGATAGAGGAGGAGGAAGAGGAGGAGAGCTTCGCTGACATTGAGAGGAACAGTGCTGAAGGAGACAAAGACAATGGTGAGGAAAGACTTCATCTTCTCTTTATTTTCTTTTTGGAATATGTAGGCTTTTTATGCCAGCCGTATTGTTACATTACATGTTAAGTGAGCTATTGATTTGTAAAGCATAACTGAAATGTGAATAAAACTTGATGGAATGGACCAATGTGTAGAAGCCTTTTGCATCTTAATGCTGACTTTGTCCATAAAGTCCTTCCTCGTTGAAATCGGGCCCAGGAGGAATGCATTTCTAACGATTGTGGCGTCTTCCTTCCTTCCCTTTCTCTCTCACCTAAACAGAGAGAGAAGAAGCGGGCTGTACTGCAGGGGATGGAGAGACGAAGCCAGCATCACCCACCTCCTCTCCCCCAGCGAACCTACACTGTACCCCCCCTTCTCTGGAGCCTCGGCCCAGCAATGCTGGACCAGTGGTGGACAACCTTCAGCTGAACAACAGCCACACTGTCAAGGCCAGCAGCACGCCCAGTGACGGTACGCCTTATTCCATGTCTGCTTGTGCTTAAAGTCTGGGTCAAACAATAATAACTCTGTGTTGTATGTTTGTCACACCTCATAAAATGTATTATTAATCACCCAGAATGATTAAAAAATGGGTAAATACATATTAGTATTGGTAATAAGTATTCTCTGCTCTGAAAAGCTGGGGCCGTGTACGTCTCACTGCTGATCTCAGATTTTACTTCACCAGGAATAATAGTATACTTTTGTACATAAATATGCATTCAGTTAGCAGAGTTATGTATCTTGTTTTTTATCAGGTGATTTCGGGCGTATGTGCTTTACTCATTGGTTTAACCATGTTGTATTGTGGGAAAATGAATAGGTAAAAAGGGACTGCATGTTGTGTACTGAAAGTATCAACTCTGGAGACCATGATTTCTAGAAATATTATGTTGGGATCCAGATGCTTGTTTACTTTCCAGGAATGCTACCATTATTCATACCCTGCTTTCAAGAATGGATTCCACATAACATGGTGTTTATATGAGTCTTGACTGACTCAAGTAGTAGAAGTATTCTTAACCTTTAAATCCTTTTTGGAATCATTGGAGCAACCGGTACCATATAAAAGATTCCAGATCATCCCTATCCAAGTATTTGGCTAGTCATACTCGTTTCTCGAGTTGCACATTTCTTTCTTGTCCTAGGTCTGTAACTTTAGAGCTTTTGGCGTCTTCCTTTCAGCCAGCTCTTTTAGTCTCAAGACAGAGTGTGTGGGAGGAAACTCAGCCACGTTGATATTTTGGTTTGATACGCAATATGTTCAGCCTCAGTCATTTAATATCTTGTTTACTGAAGCGGCTCTTCCTGCTGCATCAGATACAGAACCAGTAGGCGGCTCTTACAGCCACGTGCAACATCACCATCCCATAAATAGAAACACTAAAAATAGGGCCCATTGTTTGACTAATATTTCTTCTTGTTTCAGTTTCCGACATGGCTCCGATAGGGAGCTCCAAGGCTCAGCTGAGTCCCAGCGCCCCCACCTCCTCCAGCCTGCCTCCCCCACCCCCTTGCTCTGCTGCTCCACTCCTCCCTGCACTTGGAGGAGACACGGAGGACGATGAGGGCATGAAGCACCTGCAGCAGGTAGGAGGCACATTTCAAGCTGCTGTCTAATGCGGTGTTCACACCGGACGTGATAGACGCAAATACAATCGCTTGAGACGCTTGTATCGCGCCGCTTGATCATTTTTGACTATTCGCTTCATTCGCGCATGACGCTCATTTTTGAACCGGTGCCGCTCTAGCGGGGGGAAAACGAGGGCAGCGCCTGCGGGGGGCGGCGGGTCACGTCGGCGGACCCTCCGCCTCGGGGTACCCGATGCCAGAGTCCGTGAGCCTTCTCCGGGAGCCACGTCCCTCGCACCTCTCCCCAGGGAGAGTCGGGTACACATTTGACTACGACCTCAGATCAGACGAGACAACCCGCTGAATTTAAGCATATTACTAAGCGGAGGAAAATAAACTAACCAGGATTCCCTCAGTAGCGGCGAGCGAAGAGGGAAGAGCCCAGCGCCGAATCCCCGTCTGACGGGCGGACGTGGGAAATGTGGCGTACGGAAGACCGCTTGCCCGGTGTCGCTCGGGGGCCTGAGTCCTTCTGATCGAGGTTCAGCCCGTGGGCGGTGTGAGGCGGGTAACGACCCCCGTCGCGCCGGGGTCCGGTCTTGTCGGAGTCGGGTTGTTTGGGAATGCAGCCCGTCCATCTCAGCTGCGGAGCGCCTGTCCATCTGTCTGTCGGCTTGAACTCGTCGCTGATGCCGCCTGAAAAGTTCGATATTTTCAACTTTATTCGCGTCGCTTCAGACGCGCCATTCGCTTCATTCGCGCAGCGTCTCATCGCACCAGACGCTCCGTTCGCGCCGCCGCCGCCTGAATCGCTTGTCATCGCACCATTTACATTGATTTTCAATGTAGAGTTGCCGCTCAATTCGCATCTATTGCGTCCGGTGTGAACACCCCTTAAAATATAATGTTTATAAATGCATTATTATGTAGAATAAATTATGAATCTGTGGTCAATGAAATGTACCCATACTCTTAAAATTAAATGTGCTGACCAATATAAATAAAGCGCCCAGGCTCTAACACCTAAATGAATGGTCTGTCTAAATGGAACTGATATTGGCAGGTAAATTGATGTGGTAGTGTAGTGACATGATGTGTGTGTGTGTGTGTGTGTGTGTGTGTGTGTGTGTGTGTGTGTGTGTGTGTGTGTGTGTGTGTGTGTGTGTGTGTGTGTGTGTGTGTGTGTGTGTGTGTGTGTGTGTGTGTGTGTGTGTGTGTGTGTGTGTGTGTGTGTGTGTGTGTGTGTGTGTGTAGGAGGCGGAGAAGATGGTGGCATCACTGCAGGACACTTCTTTGGAGGAGGAGTGTTTCACCCAGGCTCTGCAGCAGCAGCAGGAGAGCAGGAACACAGCAGCCGCTCTGCCGCTGTCACATGAGGCCGCCATGAAGTGGTTCTACAAGGACCCACAAGGAGAGATCCAGGGTACACTCGCAAACCACACTGTTTCTCTTACTCATGAGGGATGCAGCCCAGTCACTTCCACCGAAACGAGGCATACATCTTGTTAATTAAACACTGGCATTGGATCCATACTGTGTATCAGCTGATACCCAATGCCTAGGTCGGATCGCTGCATCCCTTTTACTCGTACACACTGATTTATAAATATTACTGTTGTTTAAGCAAAATAACATACACATGTTCATCTAACTAATCAGTGTTTGCTCTATCCGACCCACTACCAGGTCCGTTCACCACAGTGGAGATGTGCGAGTGGTTTCAGGCTGGCTACTTCACCATGACCCTGCTGGTGAAGCGGGGTTGTGATGAGGGCTTCCAGCCTCTAGGCGACGTCATCAAGATGTGGGGCCGCGTGCCCTTCGCCCCGGGGCCCTCTCCTCCGCCCCTGCTGGTGAGGCAGCCACCACCAACGCAGCGCCCGCAGTCCACCCGCGGGTCCGCCGGGACTGTGAGTCAGAGCTCTGCCATCGTAGAGGACGGGGAGGGGAGGATGCAGAGGAGAGGGAAGATTGATAGACAGGTTACGGTAAAAGACCAATGATTCATTCAAATTCAGTTTAACAAGAGCATTTTGAAAGTGCCGCCACTTGATGTTATGTAATGTTATTTTAACTGTATTATAACTTATATCTTAATTCCCTCCTTTATGAAGTGGAAAAGAGATATCAATGTTTAAACTACAGTCAAATATAATGTTTTGCTGATAATCTGTGATCGTTGCATGTTGATCAGATGTTTGTGCTTCATCGACCGCATGTTATTTTTACACTCTTGAGGATTGTATGTTCCACATGGTATCTTGAGTTTATCTGTTATTGACCGGTGATTACTGCCTTTTTAGGGAAACCTGGACCAGGACCGCCTGAAAAAGCAACAGGACCTGGCAGCAGCTCTTTATCAGCAGCTCCAACAGCAGCAGCTATTCCAGCTCATTAACAGGTGAGCATACGGGGGATGGCAGGTTCCTGGACCAGCGTACATTATGTGATGATATCATAGTTGAGTGGATTTTCACTTTGGACTTCACTTCCAGTGTTTGACTTTGCTCTGTGTGTTCCAGGTGCAGTGAGCAGGGGATGATGCCTTCGATGAACAGGTCGATGTCAGTGCCAGATACAGGGTCCATGTGGGACATGCATACCTCAGCTTCACAGCCATCAGGTACGTTCTAGGCTGCCCCTTGGTTGTGTATGACCACCAACCACAACACATGGACCTCATTATGCTAAAAGATTCTCTTTCCATGCAGGCGGTGAAGCCAGTCTTTGGGACATAACAATGAATCCTTCTACTCAGGGTCCAACTCTCGAACAGCTTCAAAAGGTGAGTTCAGTCGTGAGGTTTTCAGCCTTACCGTGAAAACGGACCCAAATCAATTATAAAGTCACCTTTTTAAAATCAAATACACTGGGGTTATTAACATAAGAACAATCAGGACAATAGAAAATCATAGTCTGAGAGGCAGCAAGACCATCAGTCCCTTCATTAGAGGTGAGCTATCAGGACTTCCCAGACCAGTGCCCAGCAGAGCTACTAGAGGGGGGGAGAAAGGACTACAGCACAGGCAACACATTGAGCCGAAACAGAATTCACATCTTCATTCGCTAGGTTTTTATGTTATATGCACATGTTTTACAGTTTTATTATTATTATTCTATCTTATTGTACTCACTGTCATCAGCTGAAAACTTTTATTTCAAAGCAGTTTTCATTTCTAGCTTCTGTAACTTCTGTTGCCTCTTCTAATCTCTGTTTGACTCCGGATGTGTTCCCTTCAGCTCCAGCAAGAGAGGCGAGACGCTGAACTCAGGGCGAAGCGGGAGGAGGAGGAGCAGCGTAAGAGGAGGGAGGAGAAGAGGAGGCAACAGGAGGAGCAGAAGAGGAGGGAGGAAGAGGAGCTCTTCAGACGCAAGCAGGTGAGTTTAGGGGTGTAAAGATGTGAGATTTTGAGATCATGAGTATTGTCAGAGGAAATATCTTCACTTCAGGCGAGTGGCCTGACTCGTAGCTGTCGTAGCTTCTACAGGGCTTACCGTTACGAAAGAGTGACGTTTTGTAACTGCGGTTTATTTCCCTTACCCCCGTGATTTACCTCGGCCTTCAAATATTTATTTAATATTTTGTACACTAAACACTTATTTTGGAATTTTTTTATTTTTTTTTTAGAAATCTTTGATGTTACAGGAACATAAAAACAAAAGTACTTCAAGCACAAATGTGTGTTAATGTTTTAGTTGATTGTGCTCCAAGTCATTCTGTTAGGATGGCAATTAGCTATCCAATTAAATATTGCTTGATCATATGAACCAGTTTGATGGCGAGTCCTTTGAATCCTGTTCACCAAGTCATAAATGACCTTTCAGGTGTTGACCTCTGTCGTATCTTCCTGTAGTGTCGTCAGCAGCAGGAACTGATCATGAAGTTGCTGCAGCAGACCCCCCAGCAGCAGGGTCCTGGGGCAAGTGGCTCAGGCTGGAGCGGGGCTCCCTCCTCTGGGCTATCCAAGGCAGGAAAGCCCCCAGCTCTGGCTCTGCTGGAAATGCAGCAGGAGGCAGAGAGGCTCCTGAAGCAGCAGCAGCAACAGAGAGCCCAGCAGCAGAGAGACCGCGTGAGTAAATTAAACGTTTCAAACAAGAAGTCTATTGTAGAGAATGCAAATGGAAAATGACATGTCATTTGTCAAAATGACTTTTCTTGTTTCAGCACTCTGGCATGTCGATGGGGAGCTCCTCCATGGGAGGGCAGTGGGCGGACGGTGTTGGCATGTGGGGCGGTCCTGGAGGTATGGAGGGTAAAAGTGGCAATGTAAGCTCTTCGGGCAGCATGGGCATGTGGGACGAGGCTGTGAAGAACCAGGCCGGCCTCCGTGGCAACAGCAACAACAACATGGGCTTGAAGAACAGCCGCAGCAGCCCTTCTCTCAGGTACATGTGACCAAAACTCCAATTAATCTACACAAGTATTCCTGATTTCTTCTTGTTTTACATACTTGTTAAACTTAAATGTTTCAGATCATCAAACTAATTTTACTATAAGACACAATACAAATTTGATATGATTATTCCATTTATTGTTGGTTAAAAGTTATTCTAAACCTATATCAGCCATGTGAAAAAGTAATTGCCCCCCTAAAAGCTGGTTGCACCCCCCTCTGCAGCCACCACTGCAGTTCATCAAACTAATTATAATTTAATAATAAAGACAACCAGAGCAAAACACATTCAAATGTTTTCATTTAGTTAAGGAAAAAACCTGTCCAACCCTTCTGGGCCCTATGTGGAAAAAGTAATTGCCCCTTGGTTACTCAATCAAACAAATGACCAAACCTGTCTGGCAATGTGAAGCTAAAAGGTCTTAAAAAGCAGCACAAGATGCTGCGATCAAAAGTACAAGAGAGGAAAGAAATCATTGCCATTTGTCAGTCTACAAGTGGTTACTAAGACATTTCTAAGGCTCTGGGACTCCAACGAACCACAGTGAGAGCAATTATTAACAAATGGTGAGAACATTGAACAGTGGTGAACCTTCCCAGGACCGACTGGCCACCAAAACGCCACTAAAAGCACATCGGCGACTCATCAGGAGGTCCCAAAAGAGCCCAGAATAACCTCTAAAGGACTGCAGGCCTCACTCGCCTCAGTTAATGATTCCACAATAAGAAGGACACATGGGCAGAAATGGCTTATCTCACATTTGCCAAAAAACATCTTGATGACCCCCGAGACCTCAGATTCTATGGACTGATGAGTCAAAGGTGAACCTTTTTGGAAGACATGGGTCCCGTTACATCTCGTGGAAATCTAACACAACATTCCACAATAAGAGCATCATACCATCAGTCAAACATGGTGGTTTTAGTGTGATGGTCTGGGACTGCTTTGCTGCTTCAGGTCCAGGACAACTTGTCATTATTGATGGAACCATGAATTCTTTTCTACCAGAAAACTCTGAAGTAAAATGTGCAGTTGGGTTCTGCAGCAGGATATTGATTGGAAGCACACAAGCAAATCCACCTCTGAATGGCTCAAAAAACCCAGATGAAGGTTTTGGAGTGGCCTCGTCAAAGTCCCGACTTAAACCCACTGAGATGCTGTGGCGTGACCTTACACGGGCCGAACTGTCCGATGTGGCTGAATTAAAACTATTTTTACAAAGAGGAATGGGCCAAAATTCCACCACAGCGATGTGAAAATCTCATTGCCAGTTATTGCAAATGTTTGATTGCAGTTGCGGCTGCCAAGGGGACACACACACACACACCAGTTTTAGGGGGGCAATTACTTTTTCACATGGCTGATATAGGTTTGAAATAACTCTTTACCAACAATACATGGAGTAAGCATATCCAAATTTGTATTATTTGTTCACTCGAGTTGTCTTTGTCTTCTAGTAAAATGAGTTGATCTGAAACTTCTAAGTGTGACAGATGTGCACAAAAAGAGGAAATCAGGAAGGGGGCAAATACTTTTTCACAGCACTGTATATGCACACCAAAGGAATCTTTCACGTCCATTTTTCACACCTACCTCTGGCAGATGATATACATGACATCCTTCACTTGATGATGATAATGAATGTGCTGTATGTCCTTCAGCGATCAGTACATGATGCGTCGTAAGCGAACGGAGGAGGAGGAGAAGCTGCTGAAGCTGCTGCAGGGCATGAAGCCTCAGGACGGCTTCACTACCTGGTGTGAACAGATGCTGCACGCTCTCAACACCTCTGCCAACAACTCCTCCTCCTCTCTGGATGGTAGGCTTTTGTGTATCTAGTAATATCAAGATGAATAAAGTCACCCTGAACTTAAACACAACACATTTTACTATTCAACGTATCCCTCCACATTAGCATTGCTAATCATTTACACCTTTGTCTTCGTAAAGTTGCCACCATCGTGGCGTACCTGAAAGAGGTGGAGTCTCCCTATGCAGTGCTGGACTTCATCCGGTCCTACCTAGGGGACACAGTGGAAGCCAAAGAGTTTGCCAAACAGTTTCTGGAGCGACGTGCCAAACAGAAAGCCAACCACCAGAGACAACAGCAGCAGCAGGTAGGCTGAGCTCAAATGGATTCAGTTCCCATCGGCTGCCCGGACATGTTAGGTTTCTTAGTAAATGTGTTAGAAACACAAAAAGAAGCCATATCAGAGCTGTAACAACTCAACTCATTACAATGATAACAAACCATGACAAGAAGGGGCTGTATAACCAGTACATTTTAAGTGAGGGAAATGGTTCCTATTAGACTATTTAAGGAGAAGAGAGAAGAGCATACACATAATTGTGAATGTTGCTATATGAAGGTCAGGCTTGTAAAACACCATGATGTGATGTTTAAAGTGTATATGAAATAAAATGGCTCCAAGAGGAGCCTTTTGAAGTGTGTTTTAAAAAGTGAACCCCCCCCTCTTCTCCTCTTTATGGACCCAGTTATCAAAGGAAGTGGCTGGATTGAACATGAACTTCCCTCTGCAGGTAAATGCAGATCTGCTTTTGTGCTGTACATGCAAACACTGATGGAGTTGAGTTGTTTGTGAGCATGGCAGTGATCATGTCTTTTTGTGTTTCGCTGCTACAACACACCATACCATCACTAAATATAAATAATATGTGACTTTCAGGCTTCTTCAAACCTGTTGACTATTGTCAGCCGGTTACTGCATATCTAACCTGGGCTGGCAACTTCAAATGTCTTAACACAAATCCACATTTCGTGCATCATTCAAGGTCCTGCGGAGAAATTGGGAGAACTCCCAAAATGCACACAATGAGTGCTGGACTCAAATTTAAGTCAGCAATCAGGTTATTTTGAAAAAAGGCAATTACAAAAAAGGACATTGATTTCTTCAAATAGGGTTGGATTCCCCGGGCTTGAAAATGATGACATAAATAGGTTTCCATAGATTTAAGAAAAAAAGAAAACAATGGTGGGCAATTTTGAATGTCTTGACTAAAATGTTGTAATCGTAATTCATTTTTCTTTTAGGACTCAATGCGTGGCATTAATCCAAGCACCCTGCAGTCCATGTTTCAAGCCAACCACATGAGCAAGGCTGGTCTCTATGACAACCAGGGGGGGAAGATGAAGAAGAAACAGCCCATGATGCTGCACTCTGACCCCAGCATCTTAGGTATGTGACCTCACCAGGATTTCACGTTTCTTCTTCTGATTTGTATTGATAAATGGCCAGAATCTAATATCCGCTAGCTTTAAATCGCTGAAATCCATGATTAGCATTTTGATAATACGAAACACAACCTGTTAAAAAATGCACCAGCGTCATACTTTTACATCCAAGTTAGAGGAAATACAGAAAATGTGTTCACTATCGGGAATCAAATGGAGTGGGGCAAAAGGTAAGAAGGAAGAGGTACAACCTGAACTCCCAGCAGAAAGTATTGCATCTTCCTGATGGCTTGTCTGCAGCTCCAGCTGGTGAGGAGGATGTGGTCGTACGTCTGAAGGTTATTTATGTCCCGTGAGCTGTTGAAAGCGTAAACTTAGGCATGAGATACCGCTCGCTCTTGGAGTCGATGGAAAACAGGTGGCCGAATAAATGTGATGGAGCTAAAAACCTATATTGTAATCTGTACAGATTGAAGCTCATTATTCTGTTCATATAGAAAACAGTTGAGGGAATCAGGTGATCTACTCAGAGAATTCCAAGCTCTTGACGATTAGATTCCTGACGTGTTTGCCTGATGAAGATACTGCTGGTCAATCGAGTCGGTCCACTCATCTTGACCGATGCGTGTCCTTGACTTGACTATCTACTTTATCTCCATTTGATTGTGATGGATCAGTGATCACTGATTAACAACAATACACAAACAAACGGTGAGGTACTTTTTATGGTTAGCAATGAGTTTAGTTTCTTCACACGTTTACAATGAATGGTTAACCTTTCCAGAGCAGAGGGGCTTCCATCTTCTTCACCCTCCTAATGCTGGGTCTACACTGGACCCTGAAGCGCTGCGAGGCATCATGGTTTTTTGGCCTTTTGGCCCCCCATGTAAAACAAATGGGCTGTTCACCAGGACACAGCCCTGAGGTCCGCAATCTTCAACCATCATTTCTGCACCTGATCTATTCTCTCCGTGTCCCGCAGGCGAATCTAGCAAGGAAATGCACTGATGATCTACTATTAACGATATAGTATTATATGTGGTATATTTAATTCTGATTCATCATACTTAATAATGATTAATATGCATCTCAAGCTTCCCTCTTTCACTTTACCCTGCTGTTCTCAATTACTCTGATTCACTTACCTCATAATCACATTTTAAAACCCATCCACTATGTCCTAGTGTCACTGCTGTTTGTGATTTATTTTATTTTTTATTATTTTTTAATATTACGTATTTATGCCACGTATTGTGTGTCGAGCACGACGAGAAGACACACGAACGCCAGAGCGTGTGTTCTGGTGTGAACAAGCCTGCCTATGATTGACGGCGTGGGGCTTTGCGGCGCGTCCTCGTCCAGTGTTAACCCAGGGTAACTCCCCCATGTCCCGTCCTCCTCTGACCTTACTCTCTTCTCTGTCTCCTCCTTGTCCACCCTTCTCCCTGCAGGGTACTCATTCCACAACACGGGCGACTGTCTGAGCCTGAATGAGATGGAGATGGTGGAGGATTACTGATGTGACGCAGCGCAGCAGCAATAGCTACCTGAGGCCTTCTGTCTTTTAATCAGACAAACCTGATGACGAATGTGCACTGCTGGGGGAACCGGGGGGTGGGGGTAGGAGGGGAGCGAGCGTGTGTGGAGGTGTTGGGTGGAGGCGCCTGGATCTGCGCCTCCCACTCTTTCCTCTGGCAAGAAAAAAAAAAGGGCTCCCTGCTGCACCAGTTGATCACTTGAGCAGGGGCGAGGGGGGGCGGGGGGGTGATAAAAGGAAGATGGGTATCCTCCGGCACTCAAAAGATTAAGCACCTTATACTGAACTAATGCACTTTATTGAGATGGGATTTGAATAGTTTTTTTTTCTTGTGTGTGTATGCGTGTGTGTATGCGTGTGTGTGTGTCTGTTGGGAATCAGTGCGCATACAGTATGTGTGCATACACATGATCTGTGTGGATGTGCAGCAGAACTGGAAGGGGGCGTTGAGACAGGCGGTGGGTGAATGGTTGGGCTGTTAGGTTTTCAAAGTCAGGGGGACCTTTAGTTGAAACCTTATCAGAGAGCAAATCCTTTCTCAAAAGACAAACACTGTTGATATTTCTCTTGTTTAGCATTTTTTTACATTTATATGAAAAGTCAAGCTATTGAAAAATGGATTATAAAAAAAACTTGAAGATTTGCACTTGCCTAAAAAAGAAATAACAAAAACAACAAAAAAATCAAACAAATGGGGTTAGTAATAGAAGTGAATATTTTTGTGAATGTGTCCGTGTGAGTGTGAGCGTGACTGATGTGTGATGGTTGGTTTATGTCCGTAATATACCAGTCTGCACAATGTTTGTTTGTTGGTTTCATTCTTTTGTTGCTTACCAAGATGAATGAAACATAAGAGGCCATTTTTGTCTTTTTTTGTTTGTTTGTTTTTGTTCTGGTAAATTTGTGTTCTCATGTTTAGATTGTGTGTGTGTGTTTGTGTGTTTGTGTGTATGTGTGTGTGTCCCTTCTCCAAACAGGGACATCATCTAAATGTTTTGAGAGAGAGAGAGAGGTTTTGTATGAATGAGACGCAGAGAGAGAGGGCAATTGCACAACACATCCTTTCTCTCACCAGCTCTTCATCCCCAAATAGATGAAATAGAAATGCATACATTTGTAAATGTTAGCTTTGCGCTCATCACATGATGGCCACCACTAGTTTATCTCCCTTAGCCTCTCCCCGTGGGGAGCTGTCTCACCTGTGAGGACGAGCAGGCGAATCATGAGGGACATTACTGTGCGTGTATCAGAATGGGACTGTGTGTGTGTGTGCGTGTGTGTGTGCGCGCGTGTGTGTTTTCAGTATGCATGTTCATTTACTGTTTATAGAAATGAGTTAAGACTACAGGTACTCATTTTGAATACATTTTTTTTGTATGTGTATGAATGCACATTTGTGCCTAAGAACTTGGATAGGGTGCGTGGCCATTGAGACATTAACTCTTTTTTGAGAGTGAGTGTGATGTGCGTCAGTGCTCAGCACAGTGTATGTAAAGTATGTAAGTTTATATATCGTAAATATTTCTAGTTCAGTCTAGGGGTGATCCATCGGAAGGTTAGTCCAGTGTGTTTTCCTGGGGTGTGATCACGTTGCCTTTTGTCAGCTCTCGAACTTGTGAATGAAAGGTGTCGAGTTGCTGACTATGGAGAAAAAAACAAAAAAAAAAACAGCATCTTAATGTGCAAGTGCACAGAACGGTGCATGAAATGTTAGCATATTGTGTTACTTATTCGTTGTTGCAATTTGATAATGACGAGTTTTCTTTTTTTAATGAAAAATATATATGAATATATACATTATATACAAAGTTTAAAAAGTATTTGGACTAAGATAATGAGCACTTGGGGCTGCTATTTTTGTTGTGTGTTTTAATTTTTTTTCCTTAATTTTTCATTTTTTGTTTCATTATCGCCATGTGAAGTGTGTGTATTGTTTCTTAAGAAAATATTGAATGTATTCCAAAAAAAATGACAAGAAACCCGTGCTGATATCAGATTTTTTTTTCCTCAGAAGATTTCAAAAATGGAAACAAAAAACAAAAAAGCTTCAAAGAATTTAGTGAGAACTTTTTTTTATTATTATTTACACAGTGGAGAAGAAGAAAAAAAAACTCGGGGTGGATACAGTTGAACACACTGCCTCTACAATCCTGGTCATACAAATAGTGACTAAGAATTAAAAGAAAGGACTCTTTCTATTCCATACTGGAGCTTTGGTTGTTTACAAACCACATGGATTTCTGTGGGTGCAGTTTTTTTCTTTTTTTTCTTTTTGTTCCCACATAAAGACGGGTGGGGTTTGCAAGTGCGCTTCTGCCATATGGACATTGAGTGGTGTTGGGTTTTTTTTTTTTTTTTTTTGAGGAAGAGTGGCAGGTATCACAAGAACATGGACAAGATCCTTTAACTGGACCTCAGTGTTGGTTGTGGATCCTGAGACTTGATGATCAACCATGGAGCAGAGGCGGGAAAATCAAGGATGGGCTCTGATTTGTGGAGAACGGAGTGCTGGGCTACATAGCCAGAGGGAACTGAGAGGGCGATCTGAGTACACCTGGTTAGTGCGCTCGTCTTCACCTCAACCCTCTTAAGCACTCACCCTGCCCTCACCAACTCACCTATGCACTTTTGTTCATTCAAGCTGTGAGGTACCATTTTGGGGATGGGAGCACAATTACAACGGGAGGATTGCTACGACTTTGACAAAGTCACTGAAAAGATATTCCCAAACTGAAACGAGAGACTCGAGAAGCACGTCTTCTCCCACCTCCTGTGTATATAACCATATTTTTGTATTATCTTTCAGAGTAGAAAGAAAATGTGCAAATGGATGAAGGAAAATTCATGAGACGTTGATTATATGGAGTGAATGTTCTTCAAGGAAACCAATCTTTTTGAATATAGTTTGAGATGAGACTCGCTGTGAGTTTCCCTTAGTTTGCCAGTAACCCTGAAATAATCGGGGAATGGAGAGGGAGAAAGAAAAAAACCCATGGACTGAGGTGTTGGACATGCTACAGCGGCTCCAAGACTGACTGATTACTTATCAAAATGGATGCTGTGGTCGCTAAATAAATCCCCACCAAGAGTGTTTGATCAACATGCAGAGTTAAGAGGTAGACACGGCTGTTGGCGAGGATGCGTTCACTTCCTCTCCCGACCTGATGACTGCCTTCAGAGCTGTAGAGTGACTGCAGGAGGGAAGAACCTTGGCAATGGTAAGATATTCCTACTTCATTTCTTCTTTTTCTCTTGGCACGATGCATTCAAAGGGGCTCATGTACTCCCGGGTATTCTTGTAGCACTTTGAACACTGTGGTGCGTCTTTCTTTCTGTCTCCTCACAGATGTCTTGCTGTGCTTTATTTGCTGCCCTCTGCAAGGAGGATCTAATCTACAGCCAACCCAGAAACCAGTTAACCCCAAACCTGTCCTTTTGAACTTCAACCCTAAGAAACTTTTCTGTCCTGACCTCGGACTGGGCAGGCCGTTGGCATTATCCGTTGGACAGTTACCAGATGAAGTTACAGGTTTATCCACCGTGGATCCCATCTGTGTTAGGTTTGGGATTTGATGAGGCGCTCTCTGGCGAGGAAGAGGATGAAGAGGCACGTATTGCCCAGATGTCATCCTCCACCAACTGTCAGGTGGTTGCATGGAGGTCTTCTAGCCAGCGGGACAGAAGACCTGCCCAGACGTCAGAGACTTTAGAGCTGGATTCGGTTTTCGACGGACATGGCTGGATTACATCAAAGTCACCAAAAATCACTGCAGCGGTGGAACTGATGAACTGAACGAATTGTACAAAAAGACTTTGAAACATGACAAAACACAAATGCATAACTACATGTCACACACATTCTGGAGTTCAAAGGAGATGCATACACACTACATGCATACACACACTTGGAACCACGCCTCACACACAATGGCCACATCAATATGAAATCATAGATACAGACACAACAAAATCATTGCTCAATATTAACGCTGAGCTTTGTAAATATTGTTAAAGTTTTTGTGTTTTGATTTTTCTCATAGTGGTTTTGCTTTATTTCTCTGTTCAACATGCCTTAAATTGTATATTTTTCAGTCGTGAACAGCAAACTGAAAATGTTCTCCAAATGATGAATTTAAGTTGGAAACCACCTCCTTAACTGTCCTTTTAAGTCTAAGACTGGTAGGAGCTTTCTTCAAGACTGTTTACTGTTAGCTAACAGGACAGCCTGTTCTGGATTAATTTGCTACATGTTCATTCGATCACCATTTTACTATTTAGCTACAGATTATAGCTGCAAGACGTCTCGGACTAATCTGATTTTGCTGGTGGTTAGCTTTTGTTGCCCTTTTGGTTTCCTTAAAATGAAGAGTGGATATGTTCAGATTTCCTGTTTAGATTATTGCTGATGGTGCAGGCTTATTAAAGGGCTGGAGCCTGTACTATCTGGAGCTGAGCTGACAAGGGAGGGGGTGGGGGGGAGTACAGGATTGGCTTAAAGCACAGACTTGTTGCTGCATGATAACTATTGTTGGATTTACCGCTATGGGCAAAACTGAATCAGACCGACTCAAAGCAGAGTGACGAGTCCACCTCAAATCGACATGTTAGGGCTTTTTGGTTCTTTCTTTTACACTCCGGCGGACATAGACGTTTTGGAAGCAACTAGGTACTTTTAAAGTTTTGAGATGTCAGATCAGGCATGGAGGAAAAATGATTGTAAGAGTACGCTTGCATGATTCGTGATATTCCTGCGTTTTGATACTAAACCTTGACATGGGTCACATCCCGACCCAGATTACCGCAGCTTTGTCTATGCACCGGGCGGCGCTGCTGCCCGTGGACTGTCTCTGATGGCACGGATGTGTGTTATCTGAAAGGAAATTCTATGTCCATGTATGTATATCTAATTGGGTTCGAGAGATGAATGCTTTTAGTCAACCAGTGTTTTTTTGTTTTTTTTGTATTCTCGATAACAAATCAATATGCAGTTTTTAATCCAAATGGCAACTGATATTCATTGGATATCTTCAGTACATTTGTTTAGCTGAGATCTTGGTGGATAGTTACCAGCAATAGCTAAGCTAGCTGAAGTAGCCACAGGAGGATCCAGTGTGCCATAACTGTTGATACTAAATGGTTACTAAGCTTAATGTTGTTGTAATCAGTTGCCAAACCGTGAATATACTACCAAGTCTCTTATTTGTGAATGGCTTTAAAAATACCTACGTTTGACTTTTTAAAAGCTCATATTGTGCGGTATTAGTTGTCAGTCGTCAGTCAGTCTGTCTTAAAAGAGTAAAACGAGGTTGTTTGCAGTCAATTTGACTGCATTACACAGGCTTTTATGATTGGATGAACTGCAATGTTGTGTTGTCAAAAAGCTCTAGATGTTTGGTTGCAGCCTTTAGATGATCCCGTCAGGGCCCGTCCACTTAACGTTCTCACCTGGTTTGTTTTAGCTCTGGTAACCGTACTTCCAACAATATTGTCCTAAAAGACATCATGAAAGTTATATCCCAGTCGGCTCAGCTCTTTTGCTTAATAAGTCTTTGAATGTTGTTAAAATAGCAGCATACCTGTAATGAAACTGTTTTGGAAAAAAGAACAACTGAAAGATTTGTAAATAGTTTGGCTTTTGTTTGTTTGAAGAACAAAATAAATACTAGATGAAAAGCATTCAGCAGTGACTGACTACATCTTATTCATCTTTCCTGTGTATGAAGCACATTCGTGTGAGAGCAGTGAACATCACAAAAACCATGCTCATGAGCCATCAGAGGGCCCTCTCACCATAGGCTCTCAACCATCCGCGCAACTCTCGCGATAGTTTGAAACACATGGCCGCCCACGGTGTTTACAACTTCTCGCAATGAATTGGTGAGTAACAACACAAGTCCCGAAGTAGAAGGACGTCTCATCGTTTTTTGTGAATCATTCGTACTCTCCAGCTTTAGGGGAAACGTTGACACCATCGAGGAGAAAAGCGTGTATCGCCAAACTGCGAGCGGCATCAAGGCAAATCACAACACAGGTAAGTAGCTTCAGACTGATAGCATAGGCTAATGCTAACATAAGCTAACATAAGGTGGACTTACTGCATTGCCAATTTAATTCAAGGTATGAAGGGTAATGTGGTATACTACGGTATGGAGTAAAGCGAGTCAGCGGTTGTGATGTAATTTATACTCCGCCAGCGTGAACTCGGTACATGTAACATTCATGCTAGCTCGGAGTGGTTAGCACGTCGCTACTCGCCACAGGTGTCTGTAGGTTTCTTACACGAGCAGCTTCGTGTCGGTTATCAACGCCTCTAAACAATGACTGTCACGTTCACGTCTCTTACTCGGCGGGTGTGTTTCTGGCTGTTCTAAATCGATCTTATAGTTTTGCATTGTTTTGGCGTATTCGTTTTCCATCCCCCTGTATTGTTGTCTTCACATCCCTCTGTTTTCTAGGCTCGTCGGTGCTGTGATGTCCTCGACCCCCAGCAGACTCAAACACCCACACTGCAGGAAGAAGCACTATCCTAGTAGCACTTACCTCACCCACGTCTGACAGCCAATCACAGGACGCACAGGCATTTGACGCCAGGTAGAGGACTTGACAGGAGAGATTCATACGCAAAGAGAGATGTCTGACTCGGCTGGAAGTGGTGAAGGCGGAGGTGTGGCAGCAGCAGGGCAGGACACAGAAGCGGACAGCGAGCCCCCTCATCAGGCCCCACCTTTGCCAGAAGGTGACAGCTTGGAGGTCAGGGAGACATCAGAGGAAGGGATACCTTCTTCTGCCAAGCGGCCAAGAATGAGCGAAGAGGAACTGGGACGCGATCCGGTTGCAAAGCCTGTCGAGATGCATGGAGAAATACCAGCAGAGGCTGGCTTGGCGCAGGAAGACCCAGCCTCACCAGCACAAGGTAGAGTATCAAATGGAAAAACATGAAAGGGATACAAATGTGTTCATTCAAGTCATAACCTGCACAAATGTACTCTTTGATGTTAGTAGCAGGAGCACATCTTCAATGTGAGGGCGGTGGAGTCGGGGAGGAGGTGCCTGTCGGTGGTGGAGGTGAGGAAGAATACCATCAGAATGGAGATGGAGGGCTCGATGCCTCCTTAGAAGAAGGAGAGACGAAACCAGAGGAGGATCACAACGGTAACGGATCTGCAGACAGCCCCGGTGACGCACAGCAGTAAGTGGAGGAAGAAGTCAGGTTTATTTTTAACCTCTGTTTCCACATAGCTAGGAGTGAAGATGTGGCAGAGCAGACACGCCAACGAGGGAACTATTTAAAGCAGGCGTATTTGGGATTGGTGGTGTTATGAAATTATTATTATGAAGACCTGTTTCAGAAATGGAGAGAGAAGGTTTTGAGTACCAGAACGACACAGAGAACATGACTGCAACTTTGTTGACAAGTCGCGTCTGCACATATTTCTATTAAACACTCGACCTCTGGATCAGAGCATGTGAGCAGATTTTGTACGGAGCAGCATTTTCATGATAAAAGGAAGGAGCGTCGCACTACATCCACTTCCACTCCGGTACTGCTCACATCACGAGTCTGAGGCATGCTCAAGCCCGACCCAGAATCCAGCGGCTTGTACAGTCATCGATCGATTATAGCCTGCGTCTTGTCCACATTGTGTACCAGTGCATGAATCATACCATACCAAAATCCACCTCTTCCAAAGTGCCGGGGCGGAGAAAGCGTACCGTTCTTAGTCACAGAACGGAGCGCTCACACTGACCAAACAATCCAGACTTTAGGCTGCCTGATGTGGCTTCTATTCACCAGGAGCAATACTCCTCTTCAATACATAGTGACACCTATGAAACCTCATATAACTCCATATGATATCATGTATCAGATATGGTATTGTAATATTAATAAGTAAGAGAGCCCATGCACTATAATCTGATGTGTAAACAAATGCCACTCAGCATCACTAAGCGTGTTTTCACATAGAGTCCTCTTGAACCGGACCAAACTCAGTCCCCAAAAAGTGGACCCACAGAAAATGGACTCATTTGTGTTCATACTGTCAAATCATTTGAAAGAGGACTCGGTTCTGATTCTGGTCCACCTCAGGTCTGATGGGGCCTCAGTCCTGCTCACACTATAGTTCATTAAAGCTAATGCTTTCCCATTCTATGATGTGATGTTCAGTGTTGCTTCCACACAGAAAGAACACTGAGCTTTTTCTCATTCATTCTAAAATATCTATTTTATATTCATGTGAAAACATCTCCTTCAAACAACTGGGTTTATCCTCACCACAAATTTTATTTTGGAAGAGTACATTTGAATGCATCATGATAACATTAAAAATATCACCCAATCCTATTTATTACTGAATAGAGCCTGAATGCATCATAATGCAACTCAATGCGACGTCCGTGAACGTGGTTAGCTGTTTGCTGTTATTTCCAATCAGGACACCGTCGTCTCCTGACGACTTCAACACGTATTTGCTGTTCATAATATGGATCGACGACTAGAACGCGTTAAAGCCGGTATAAGTTGTTTGTGGTTAATTTCCATTTTCGGGATAATCGTAAATATCGCCACAAGTGACTTGGAAAAGCTGTCAAGCTTACTATCATGGTAGAGAAGACTGAATTAAAAAAAACTAAATATAGGATACAATAATACATTTTTAAAATGAATTCATCCTTTATTTATGCAGGGAGACCTTCTGATTTATGATCATCTTATTTAAAAAGATTTGATTGTTTTTCACCACAAAGGTTGTTCAGTTAGAAAAGTTATATCTGTGATGCAATAACACATTTGTTTCTTAACAAATTGTACAAAGTGGTTCCAGTATGTTTTAGTGCCATTTCGATGTATCACACTAATATTGTGAATTTCTATTATTTTAGCGAGGATAATACATATTATATATTATTTACATATATATAACACCTCCAATAGTCATGACATTTGGAGAGGATTATGAGGAATTAAATGTGAAATGGTGGAATTAATTTGTGGAGGTGTAAACTGTAATTACCAATCCACTCCACTGTGTGGTGACACTGAGTCTAACTTTGGATTTGCTTTGTGCCATTTGACACTCTTATTTTTTTATCGTTTATATTCAGCAACACTTTTGTCCCGACTAGGAAATTCAGTGGATTATATTTAACACAATGAAATGAATTCTGAGCAGAACTACAAGTCAAGGTTGTGGTTGCATGTAATCTACTAACCTTATGTCCTTGGCATTAGGAATATTGGAAATTGAATCTGTTTGTTTTGTGATATTCCCATTTGTGTCTTTTAAAGTCATTAACTGAACACTTGCCTTTCTCTTCATCTTGCTTCCAGCCTTGGCCTGGATTTTACCCAGAAGCCCCAGATGCTGACTGGCTCCTGGACCGAGTACTCCAACCTCCCAGAGAATTACCTCAAAGGCTGCAAATGGTAATCCCTTCTAGAATTGGCATGACACCTAATGCACCGTGTAGACGAGGTTCTGAAGGTGCTACGTATAAAACATATTCATCGTCACGGAATTTGTGAGTTGTCATTTGTATGATTAGCATAAAAAATAAGACCTTTACATTTGTAGATGTTGTGCCGATGAGCAGATATCAAAGACGGATATTAATGTCCTGGATTAACATGATGATCTGTTATTCTCACGCTGTAATGGGAACACAATTGTAGGCAAAATAAACATGTTTTCAAAGTTAATACTCACCTTCTGACTAACATATTAAAAATATGATGCTAAACATGATGCTTCTAAAAGAGGTGGAAACATGACTGAACCCTGAACAATGCTGCTGTTACATTTAACATTCAACTTAGTGACACAAACAGCAGAGTTTACAGTCGGGATATTAATAATTAACCGTTTTATCTGTGCTGTAAGTTAAACAGTTGAAAGAAATATAAAAAAGAAGCGATAAGAATAACTCTCGTCTTCCTTAAAGGTTACGTCGTCCTGAGCCGGAGCAGCCAGTTGTTGCTAACTTCGGGGCTAACCTCCTCCACAACAAGGAGCTTAGCTTGTGTCTGGTTGTAGCATTTATTCACAGACAAATGAACTGTACCCACAATGCACTGCTGCATTCACGCTGCAATGTTACTAATGTTACTCCCAACTAAATGAACTGATGTGGTGGAGACTCATTGGTCTGTTTGGCTTCATAGTGCAGGTTAACGCCAAGCTGACTTAGTGGCATCTGCTGAGGTTGTTTCGGACTAGTGCGTCCCGAATTTCAATCCAATACAATTATGAGACTTGTGCTTAAGAAGGCCGTGGCACCTTTTAAAAGCAAACCTGAATGCAGGTTGTTTTCAGTCCTGTTAACACCATCCTTTCCTCCCTCCTTTTCTACATTAGGGCCCCTGATGGCTCCTGTATCCTAACCAACAGTGCAGACAACGTGCTCCGTCTGTACAACATCCCTGCAGAGATTTACAGCTACAACTGGGACCTGCTTCCTGAGATGGTGAGAGGACAGACAGCGTCCCATCAGGGCTTTCCCCAAATGTTTGTATCCATGCAGAGAGACTATAGAGGAAGGAAGAGTCAACACTGGAGTGGAAATGCACATCAATAGATGAGATTCAAACTCATTTATGTCTCCACATCATCAATGCATCCCTCAAAGTTTAGTTCCACTTTATTTAATTAAACATTACATATAATTCAAAATTCACATATCCTTTGTGGGACTGACATTTAGACATGATAAATATCTGTGTACAATCCATATGAGAGAGGGAAGACCTTTTTATCTTCCTAGCTCTGAGGCTTTTAGTTTTTTTCTGTGCTATCACATTTGGTCTGAACATAAACAACAAACGTGGCTATTATTAATACGCAGCTTGTGGAGGGCAGCGGTGACGAGCAACGAGGCTACGGGCCGAGTGTGATCATGCCAGCAGGCAGGCAGCCAGGTAGCCCGTCCAATCATTTCATCCAGGCCCATTGAAATGATTTGAGGGGCTTGTTCCAGTCCTGACAGGCACAGATGTTTTCCTTTTAGTTGTTTGGGTTAATTGGTTGCTGTCGAATGTAAAAGCTTTTAAAGAACAATACCAATCCTAGCTTTAATCATGGTTATGAGATATTTCACACCGTTTTAAAACGGTCTAAAGGATGAGATCTGAAAACCTGTGGTGTGCTTTACACAGATCAGTATGTTGTTGTTTCTGCATGCATGCTGTGTTTTAATGAACTAAGAAAATAATCAGTTTAAATCAATCATCAGTTTAAAGCAGCAGCGTGAGAAAATGTATTTCTGAAGTTGGAATAGATGTTCTGTCCTTTAGGTTTTTGGAAATATGTATTGGCAAGCCAATATTTTAATTGTATTACAGGCTGGTAGATTGGGATCACTGAACAAAAATAATTGAAATTTAATCCATTTCCCTCCATTACGGAGATCTCTCACCACTTATGAAAAGGGTAGAAAATGAAGCTTTTATTGCTCCATTTCTCACATGCTGCCACCGGCTTTGATATCACTATGAGGAAAAGCCTCTGACATTCTCTTATAGCCACATATTCAGTCCCAGCATCGGCACAGTTAGATCCAATCAGTCATTACAATGAGTGTATACTGTGTGTGTTCAGTCCTGACTGTCTCCTTTCCTTCATTGCGTGGCAGAGTCCAGTGCTGAGGATGGCAGAGGGGGACACCATCTACGACTACTGCTGGTACCCCAAGATGAGCTCTCTGGACGCAGACACATGCTTGTGAGTTCAGCGTGATCTTTGCCAGTCCTTGCCCTGAGCCTCGGCTCCTAACAGCTGAGGAGATGAGACATTTAAAGTTCACGTTGAAGGTCAGCCTGTCAGACGGTGAGGAATGTATACACAGAAAAGGCCCCATGTTGTTTGTCGAGGCTGGTGTCAGTCAGGGACCGCTGCTTTAAATCTCGGTCTTGGATGGTTAGACGCTGTGTGTTTCCTATGTGTGAGTGGGTTTTGCTGTGCGCTGGAGTGTGTCTAATAGACCATCGGAATAAATAGGGGATGGTTGTGTGATTGTGACTCACGCTTTGATCCCTGTGGTATTTGCACTCATTGTGGGAGCCGGCTGCCAGCGTGGAGAAGGCTGTAAAAGTGTTCAGATATCTCTCATTATGAGTGAAGAGTTGGCCTTCGTCTTGTCTGCCTCTGCCGGGATCCGCTCGGCTGTTTGAGGCCCACAGTGCTTTTCAGCATGATTCAGCCCGCTAACAGCCCTCCCGCATCCAGCCAACACCTAAAGGGCCTCGTGATTCTCTGACTTGGGACATCTTTTTTTTCCATTTCATTCTCTTTAGGTTTTTTTTGTGTGCCGACACGCGCTCCAGCAGGCTTTGGAAATGTGGTAATTGTGACATCACTGTGTGTCCGCTCTGAAACGAACATCAGTAAAACCCCACCATCACCTTGGAGATTGCATTTGGTCTGAGAGAGGTAGGGCCGTGCTAACAAGCTGGGGTCAAGTTGCCACTGTGTGTATACAGTATACACTCCCCCAGCTCCCATCATGCACCAGCTACAGCCTCCGTCTGATCAAGGCCCAGCGTTGGCACCAGACAGGCCTCACTGTGTCGGGGGAGGGGAGGGGTCGGCTGGGGGTCAGGAGATGTATGTCCGAGGATGAGAGTTGTGTAAACAGCGCAATCATCAACAAGCGCCTCCTGTGGACAATGAACCACTTGAGGCGTGTATAATCTGCCAAAGCCCTGTCTGTCATGAGGATGAGGAAGCCAGCAGGAGCCCATATTCTTCATCTTCCTCAGATCACTGCCACATATCACAGGGGGGGCTCCTGCAGGGCGCCGCTAGGTGGTCAGACCAGCTGAGTCCACTGTTAAGGGCCAAGGCACGCACATCAATCGCAATGGGTGTGATTATTGAACGCATTTACAGCAAAGCGTTTTTTGAGGGTCTTTCCAGCCTCCCCCCCTTTTTTCACATCTCCCATTTTTGTTTCTCCCCCTGCGCTCCTTGAACGTCTGTCTGCCAAAAGCCATGTGTTGTTGATGCCCCTCCTGTAGAGAGGGAAGAAGGGCCCCTGTTATGACTCAGTTAAGTTACACTGAGTTCTAGGCATAGCTCCAAGCGAGCAGCAGTCTAGCATTATAATTGGGCATTTCCTCGCTCTGGAATAAAGCTGGGGCTCAGAGGGGCCATAACAGAACACGGCAGCAGTGGTAGGGGCCAATTTCCTTTGTTTAATTGAGCCGCCATTTGTTCAGCGCCCACTAATTAGAGTTAAAAAGGCATCGCTCAGTCTTTGGCCCTGATTTGAATCAATGAGACTGTGCTGTGGTCTTGTCTCCATAATGAGGCGCAGCACAATGCTGTGTATTTGTTGTGATGCATTCAGGTGAAGGTGGTGCACTCCAGCTTCGGAACAAGAAATGATACCAAACGAGACGTTTTGCGGTCATACATAATGTGCATTTCAAAAGAAGAATCTCTGCTGCTGATTTAATTTGAATCCTGTTTTATTCCACTGGTTACTCGTCTTCATTCACTGCTCACTAAATATATTGTTGCATTGGTTACTCTATTAGCTGCCTGTCTGTTTCCCACGTCTTAATAACTTCCACTCTTTGCCATTTCTTTTTGGCCTCTCTCCTCTTCCGCAGCCTAGCCAGCAGTAGCCGTGACAACCCGGTCCACGTGTGGGATGCGTTTCACGGGGAGGTGCGAGCCAGTTTCCGACCCTACAATCACCTGGATGAGCTGACGGCGGCCCACTCCCTCTGCTTCTCGCCCGACGGGACGCAGCTCTACTGCGGCTTCGACAAAACGGTCAGGGTCTTCTACACCGATCGCCCCGGGAGAAACTGCGAGGAGCGGCCCACCATAGGTCTGTTATCTACCACGCTTCTTTTGTTTCCTTTACAGCAAAGTTTAACAGCCATTATGTTATGTGCTCTCACCTTAAGTGTTAATTTAAATGCAGGGGCTGTTTTCAAAGCGTCCGCTTTTGTTCAAGGACGCTTACTGAGAGTGAAGAGTAGTTCACTAAAGGAGTGTTCTTAGAAAATCAAACCCACAAGAGAGACAATGAGGGAGCAGGGACGATGTGAAAAGGATAAGTTGTTTACTTGTATTCAAAAAGTTCCTGTCTGACAGCTGGCTGTCTCATCCAACAGTCTCCTTGAACAAAAATACAGCTTTTGTGATGTGATTCTGACAAACGAAGAAGGAGAACTAAATGTTTACTGTAATTCATGATCTTTCACTTCAGACAAGTTTGAGCTTGTGTAACGTACTGAAGCAGTCTGCCTTGTAGTTAGGACCAAAGTAGTCGAAACCACCAAAATATACAGACAAATATTTAGACAAGTGTATTTTTCATGTCCTTCATGAGGATTTTTCATTATTGATTGCATGAAGTGGAAAGACATGCCTTATGAGAGGTTACTTTCCAGGCAGCAACAAACAAACTGATAGGGATCAGATAATGCAAACGGCTTGAATTGATCGGGCTGGATTCAAATTTTCAGAATAATCGTGAAGATATTCACGATTGAAAAAGCTGTCTAGCTCGTTGTCATGGTAGAGAAGTGAATTGATCTCAAAAGTACATCTTTAACCTGCCTGTCATTTATGCAGGGAAACCTTATGATGTATGTCGTCTTATTTAAGATCATTTGATGTTTTTTCTCCTTAAAAAGATTGTTTCTAAGTATATTTTGATAATTATCAACATAATTATTATTATTTTGGCCAAGTCAATAATGACATGACAATATGGTCCCACCTACCTGATTTTAAAAATGAATAATGCCTGAAACATGAGTGACACTGCTAACTTTGAGGACCAGTGATTGGGAGTTGTCTCCTTGTGAAGCTCTTAAAAGGTGCTAAATGTCACCGTGTTGTTGTCACTGCAGTGAAGAAGCAGGGCCAGAGTGGCATCATCTCCTGCTTCGGCTTCAGCCCCTGCCAGTCTGTTTACGCCTGTGGCTCTTACTCCCGCTGCGCTGGCCTCTACTCCTGCCAAGACGGCACCCTGCTGGCCCTGCTGCCCACCCGCCACCACGGAGGCCTCACCCATCTGCTCTTCTCCCCCGACGGCAACTACCTGTTCACCGGCGGGCGCAAGGTGAGCACGCGCACATACACTCTTGCATACGCTGCATGCAGACGGGGGACCCGGGGGGACGGGTGCTGCTGTGTGTGAACGGTCACATAGTGGGAGGATGGAGGATTCAGCACTGAATGGGACAGAAAACGATCAATAATTAGATTGTGGTGAATTTCCATTATTGGGAAAATCTTAAATGTTGTCGCAAGTGACTTGAAAAGGCTGTGTAGCTCTCCATCATGACAGAGAAGTGAGAGAGAGTTTTTTTTGCATCCTTTATTTAGGGAGACATTTATGATTACTTAATTCAAGATTGTTGACAAAAAAGGATGTTCACTAAAGACATTTGTGTGTCCTATCTGTGATGCATAACCATTCAAAATGAAAATATGTCTTCAATGTAAGGTAACATGATGTCGGTATGTTTTAGAGCTGTATTAAACTTTTTTTTTAACAATTATAAGGATAATTTTGTGAATCACACTTACTTTGTCAGGATACCTTTTCCAGTTGTCTGTCTTGTTTGCTCTGTTTTAATATTCCTCCAGTTCTAGACAATGACTGGAGGCTTCTTACAGTGTAGAGACACCATGGCCATGAGCCTCCGTGTGATTGAATGCCCTCATTTCTCTCCTGTTGACGTCATCACTTCATGTCACCCCGTCCACATTAAATGTCCACATTCCAGAGTCTACAACGTTACTCTGTAGCAAACAAGTTTCTCTGCCAGGGATCTACGGGGTCAAGAGTTCACATTAACTGTTGTACACTGCAGGTCTATATCAATCGGTCAGTCTTTAATCGTACAGCACCTTTCAGGTTAGCAGTTCAAAGTACTTCACAGATGACAGATTAAAAAACAGGAAAATAAAAACAGAAGTAGTGCAGAAGACGTTGAAAACAACATTAAAGACACAAGATATTAACAATTCAACAATGTGAGAGTAATACCTGCAAAACAATAAAATGATAAACAAAATAGAATGAAAAGCTATAATGGTAAAACTGCATTAAATTAGAACTAGATTAATAAAATATAATGCAATGCTATAAATACAATAAAAGAGCTTGAATAAAATAAGTGATAAATAAAATAAAAAAAACTAGATCAAATACAATAATTCATTAAAATCATCCACATAAAATATGTGTCTAAAATTATATAAAACTACATAAATAAAACAAAATGAAATTATAAGGAGTCTATTATAAGGGTTATTTCTAATCAAAGTCGTGGCATGTAGGTTTGACGTTTCCATTGAAAAGCATATTTCCAGCAGCTCTCAGATCCTCAGCTCAACACCTTTAACGCTGAGTCACTGAAGGTTTCAGTCCAGACTCCACACAAGACCTGAGGGGCTGCAGCCGCTGATACACTGTCACCATGTGACACTAGTGGGGGCTTTAAGAACAATTAAAATCATTTTAAAATCAATATGGAAGTGACAGCTCCTTCTGCTCCTGGGCAGCACTCGGGCTACCGCTGATTTATAACTTTGTTGAGTAGAAAGGAGAGCATTGCAGTCGTCCATCCTGCTAGATATACAAGCGTGCAGAAGCCTCGGAGAGAGACATGGTCACACTTTAGTGATATCTTTAAGGTGGTAAAATGCAGATTTGATGACCCCACATGAGCCTTAATGCTAAGGTCAAAGATCACACCAGGTTTGTTGGCTTGCTGTATTTCCAAGGGAGTTTCTCTCCGAGCTTTAGAACCAGACATTAATGTCTAAAATGCATTAAAGTAATTTCAGCTGTAGTCTGTTTGAGGGCTGCTATTAATAAAAGTATGCTGATACAGGTCAACAATGTGTATTTTACGAGATGAATTTAACTTATGTAGCCCCGCACAAAGGGCTCTTTTAAACAGTGTGTGTGTGTTTTTGTGTAGGATCCAGAAATCCTGTGCTGGGACTTAAGAGAGCCGGGGAAGGTTGTGTTTTCACTGGAGAGGAACGTGGCCACGAACCAACGCATCTACTTTGATCTGGACCAGTAAGTCTTAGTGAGGGCTCTATGATTACCGCCATGCGGAAAACACGCAATCTGACCATGAAAATGGAATCAACCGTAAAACGCCGAATTCCATGGATTTTGTCAAAATCTAGAAACCATCCATCCATCAGTTAACCAGTCTATCACAGGGCTGACATGTAGAGACAGACAGGTAACCAGTCTATCACAGGGCTGACATGTAGAGACAGACAGGTAACCAGTCTATCACAGGGCTGACATGTAGAGACAGACAGGTAACAGTCTATCACTGGGCTGACATGTAGAGACAGACAGGTAACCAGTCAATCACAGGGCTGACATGTAGAGACAGACAGGTAACCAGTCTATCACAGGGCTGACATGTAGAGACAGACAGGTAACCAGTCAATCACAGGGCTGACATGTAGAGACAGACAGGTAACCAGTCTATCACAGGGCTGACATGTAGAGACAGACAGGTAACCAGTCTATCACAGGGCTGACATGTAGAGACAGACAGGTAACCAGTCAATCACAGGGCTGACATGTAGAGACAGACAGGTAACCAGTCAATCACAGGGCCGACATGTAGAGACAGACAGGTAACCAGTCTATCACAGGGCTGACATGTAGAGACAGACAGGTAACAGTCTATCACTGGGCTGACATGTAGAGACAGACAGGTAACAGTCTATCACAGGGCTGACATGTAGAGACAGACAGGTAACCAGTCTATCACAGGGAGACATGTAGAGACAGACATGTAACAGTCTATCACAGGGCTGACATGTAGAGACAGACAGGTAACCAGTCTATCACAGGGCTGACATGTAGAGACAGACAGGTAACCAGTCTATCACAGGGCCGACATGTAGAGACAGACAGGTAACCAGTCTATCACAGGGCTGACATGTAGAGACAGACAGGTAACCAGTCTATCACAGGGCCGACATGTAGAGACAGACAGGTAACCAGTCTATCACAGGGCTGACATGTAGAGACAGACAGGTAACCAGTCTATCACTGGGCTGACATGTAGAGACAGACAGGTAACCAGTCTATCACAGGGCTGACATGTAGAGACAGACAGGTAACCAGTCTATCACTGGGCTGACATGTAGAGACAGACAGGTAACCAGTCTATCACAGGGCTGACATGTAGAGACAGACAGGTAACCAGTCTATCACAGGGAGACATGTAGAGACAGACAGGTAACCAGTCTATCACAGGGCTGACATGTAGAGACAGACAGGTAACCAGTCTATCACAGGGAGACATGTAGAGACAGACAGGTAACCAGTCTATCACAGGGCTGACATGTAGAGACAGACAGGTAACCAGTCTATCACAGGGCTGACATGTAGAGACAGACAGGTAACCAGCCTATCACTGGGCCGACATGTAGAGACAGACAGGTAACCAGTCTATCACAGGGAGACATGTAGAGACAGACAGGTAACCAGTCTATCACAGGGAGACATGTAGAGACAGACAGGTAACCAGTCTATCACAGGGAGACATGTAGAGACAGACAGGTAACCAGTCTATCACAGGGCTGACATGTAGAGACAGACAGGTAACCAGTCTATCACTGGGCTGACATGTAGAGACAGACAGGTAACCAGTCTATCACAGGGCTGACATGTAGAGACAGACAGGTAACCAGTCTATCACAGGGCTGACATGTAGAGACAGACAGGTAACCAGTCTATCACAGGGCTGACATGTAGAGACAGACAGGTAACCAGTCTATCACAGGGAGACATGTAGAGACAGACAGGTAACCAGTCTATCACAGGGAGACATGTAGAGACAGACAGGTAACCAGTCTATCACAGGGAGACATGTAGAGACAGACAGGTAACCAGCCTATCACAGGGAGACATGTAGAGACAGACAGGTAACCAGTCTATCACAGGGCTGACATGTAGAGACAGACAGGTAACCAGTCTATCACAGGGAGACATGTAGAGACAGACAGGTAACCAGTCTATCACAGGGAGACATGTAGAGACAGACAGGTAACCAGTCTATCACAGGGAGACATGTAGAGACAGACAGGTAACCAGCCTATCACAGGGAGACATGTAGAGACAGACAGGTAACCAGTCTATCACAGGGCTGACATGTAGAGACAGACAGGTAACCAGTCTATCACAGGGAGACATGTAGAGACAGACAGGTAACCAGTCTATCACTGGACTCTAAAATTGTAAAACACAGAATTTAGAAAAATTAAAATGGAAAACCCGGAATTTGGGGAAAAAATAGTTTGAACCGTAACAAAGCCAAGGGGTTTTGGTGTTTTACATGATCTTCTCTGGAATTCCATGTTCAACATCAGTGTTTGCATCGATAACTCATCCGGTTTGAACCGACGTTTGTTACATGGCTGCACAGACGCAGAGTCATCTCTGTGGTTCGTGTACGTGGTATTGTGTTGAGCAGGTATGTGTTGGTGTTGTGTCTGTAGGTCGGCCAGGTACCTGCTGAGTGGGGACACAGAGGGAGTGGTGTCGGTTTGGGACACCCACACAGCGCCTCCTGATGGTAACGAGGAGCTACTGCAGCCTCAGCTCCGGTTCCAGGCCCATTGGGACTGCACCAACGGCATCAGGTACGAATGACAGCTGCAGGTTCACTCATTGTAGGACTGATGAAATATCAGATTAAAGTCAGCGTGGGGCCATATTAAAAATGTGATTATCCTTGCAATAAGTAATTGGGATTCAGGATATTATCCCGATGATCATCAAAATGAGCTTAAAACTTTTAAAATGGATCTTAAATGGGACATGTCACAGGTAAGACACAGTCACACAATGATTACTTGCCATGGAGTGAAAGGCTTAAAACACACCATTTGCATCACTTGTGCAAAATCGATTGTAATGGTTGAAAATAAGTTGGTAAAAATAGAAGCTTCTCATTTGTCCAGGTCATGGGATATTTTGTTGACAGAAGTCAAATACAACCACACAGGAAGCACCAACTAACTATAATTAAACATGGTACAAACCATTAAAATGTTAACGACCTGCTGACGACGATCTCGGCGGTTAACGGTGTTCAGTGATTGTCATGCTGATCTCGAGACAGAAAGTAAACAATCATCACATTTAGGTCTATAAATCCCACTCAGTGCCTGCGTTGCTGCTACTGTTTGAATCCCCCAATCTTTCCCACAAGAGCAAAGGGAACGCAAACAAATCATCCAGAATATTTCAAATGAGAGAAGAAACGGCTTCCAATTTGTGTGTGAGACCAGAGAGCAATAACCACGGCGGCGCCTGTGTGCATTCATGAAGCCCCTAAACGCCTCTGAGCTCTGTGTAGAGGAGAAGAAGGAGCTGCTCAACTAGAAATGATGGATCATCGCTGTGAATGTGCTCAGATGATGTATAGAGTCTGGCCTTGCTTGTTTCAGCACTGTGTACTTAGTGTTTACCTCTAAATGAACTTGAAATGCAGTGCAAAATACCAGAAAATTCAATTTTCTTCAATCCTTACAAAAACACGCGCATCATTTTTATTCCCTCCATCCCCCTCTTCCTCCATCCTCCTCTTCCACAGTGTTCATCCCTTCATGCCCCTGTTGGCAACGTCCAGTGGGCAGCGCCAGTTCCCGTGGCCCGGCGAGAGCGAGGGTGACTCGGCCTCGGAGGGCGAGGGAGGTGAAGCGGCGATGTCTCCTCAGGAGACCCGGCAAGACAACGCCCTGTCCCTGTGGTGGGCCGGGCCGCTCGGCCCCGCCCCCGAGGAGAGCCAGGAGCAGAGTGCCGAGGCGGTGGAGGTCTGAGGCTCCGCCAGCTCACACAAATCGAGTTACACCTGCCATGTGATATTTATTTTGGGAATGTTTGCTATGGATGAAGCTAATTATGAGCCGGCCTTTTTTTTTTTTTTTTTTTTGCGCCATCAGCTACACCAAGCCCCGAGGTGGGAACACATTTCTGGATCATTCTTTAAACATCTGGTTACTATAAACATTTACAGCCCAGATAAATATCTGAAATTCAGTCTGAACATATCATCTGCAAGTTTACAACATTTCCTGCCACAGTGCTCTCACTCGCAGAGTTAATATGAAATAAAACATTGCACATCGGGTCAGTGCAGAACACATTGTCAGGGTTTTGTGTTTGAATGCTGTTATAATGCCAAGACTGGGGTTAACCCTAAAAGGAGGAGTTCTTAAAAACAGCAAGATTGTGGATTACATGATTTTATTGGAACCTGATTTATCAGTTTTGTATATTATTAGTGGGAGAATTATTCTTTTTTTGAACAGGCCAAGGTTAAATGTGATGACTCTTTATTGAAGCCTTTTTGATGGTGAATGTGCTCCCTGATTGGATGAATGTGGAGCTCTTTGACTGGGAGGAAGCAGCCCAGTGTCTACTGATTGGGCCTTGGACCCGTGTTGTGTGTGTGGGAGTGTTTCCGTGTTCGTGGCTGAACGCCGGCCCGGACGTTCCTCACAGCTGTAGTTTCAGTAAGTGCCATTTGTTCTTGAGCTTTGCTTTTGTAAACTGATGGGATGTTCTGTATTTACCTTCTTTTTTTTAAACGATGGGACGCCGTGTCGCTCTGTGCATGCCCACAAATGTCTATTTTTGTAAAGCCATGAGCATTCAAATGTTGCTGAATTGTAACCTGTTAACCCTCTGAATGTTTTTAAGAAGTGGGTTGGTCCCAGATTACATTTGTAGTTGTGACTGCTGATGTGGCGGCAAAAACCCTATTGTGTGTATCATTGCATTAAAGCTATGTTCTACATTCTGAAATCAGTTCAGCCTCTGAGGCAGATTTTTAAAAAAGCAACACACACACACACACACCCCTCCCCTCAGTTTTCCACGATTCGACGAGGCGGGATGACGAGGAGCAGGGGAGACGAGGGGATTGGATGGAGGGTACGAGCTAATGGGAACCTTCCGGAGCAATGGCTCCCATTGGTCAATTTCTATGCAGGCCTACGGCTGATCGACTGAATGGATTTTTTTTATTTCAAATCTTAGATCCTAGCTTTAATATTGTACTGCAGTCATTCCCTCAATGCTTCTGCTGCCTTCAGTGGGGCGTGCTTTGCTGCAGATCAGAGGAAGCCCAGCATGCTCCAACCCAAGTCTCTCTACACACTGAGGAGTTGATCCATGTGGAGGCCTCGGTTTCACTTCCTGGAACTGGCCAGGAAATAGCAGCTACACAGGTGTGCTGTCCCCAGACGCCCGAGGAGTGTGTGATGATGGTTGGTGTGTGTCGGAGTGTCTGACGGGTGGCTTTCTGGTGGTTTTATTCAAGCTGTAGTGAATTAAAAGCATATCTCTTCACATTCTGGCATTCATGTTTTGTCCTTTGTGTTTAAGGTAGTTCAGAGTTGGATGCCCTGTAATACATTCCCATTGAATGCAAGATGATGTTCTACTCGAGTCAAGAGGCGGCCCTTGAAAGCTAAAGGGACTATTGGCTTTCACTTATGAGATGGAAACTATTCATAGCTTTCACCTTTCCCACACACACACTCTGTATGAATGCACACACACTCATGTGTTTGATTGTCTGAAACCACGGGGGCCGAGAGCCAAGTTGGAGAGCTGCACTGTTGTGTTGTGCAGGTTGCTTAGCAACTGTCTCCGCCTCGGGAGAGGGAAGTAGGTAGGAAGTTGACGAGACTGAAAGTTGGGGGGTTGGGGGGGGTCAGTCATGTAGTGATATTAGTTGTTTTTTTCATATCTAATCAATAGAACTTGCCAGTGATGGAAGGAGAGTTGGCGATTCAGTGTTTCTCCAGACGTTTGAGCATCTCGTAACTAATTGTTTTAGTTTTATGGTCACGTTTTGGTGAAGGCGAGTTGTGATAACAAACCTACATGCTCACGTTCAACCGATCAATGTTCACCGTGAGCTGAACGGGTGGAGCAGGCAGCAGCTCAAAGACTTGAAGGAGCCTCGGTGTTTCAAATAGAAACGTGATTCTCCAAACGGTGGTGATGTCACTCTCTAACACGTTCACCATATTAATTTTATGACGTCAATGTTGTTTACAGCTTTAATTGGAAACCTTTTAGCTTTTATGACGTGGTGATAATATCTTTCCCCATTGTTTTAGGGAAACAGGGTGTAGATTGTCCTGATTAAACACTGGGCATGTGAGCTGTAATCAGATTACTTGCCGTGAGGCTCATCTATTGCACGTTCATAAAGTTTTCATGAAAAAAAAATGAGCAAGCAATTATTGTATGAAATATACTATTCCTAATGTTAAATGGAGTTTGTATTCTGATTAAAACATTTCACCCTCAGGCTGAAACCACAATTATTGCATAATCATAGATATTGATTATTAATATTGATTGCAGTGGTTTGCTGTGTTCCCCTGTTGTATTTAAGCCAACAGTGACATTCTAGAGATTACATGGATGATTGTCATTATGTTGTCCGTATAGAAACTGATATCGGTGCTGCCTTTCCAAAGTCGTGCGGTCACACGGACGGAAGCGTTGCCATTATCTGCGTCCCAAGGTGGCTGCAGGTTAGTCTTTCCACTTGTGCGGTTAATGAGCCAATCCACATCAAGTGTTCTCTGTTTCTGTGTTCTGTGCCTCCATTTAAGGCGCATCCTGAGTGAGTCTCCATGGCCTCGCATAAGTGGCTTCCATTAGACGGCCGCGCACACAAACTTAACAGTCGCCGCGCTCATCGCCCCAGAGAGCGCGGAATAGTAAGTAATGGGATCTTGATATTAAGAAAGACATTTGAAAACAATTATTCAAATGGGCTGTCTGCCTGTTGAATCTCCTAATCCCACAGTGAAGCACTCAAGCGAACACTCAGCGGCGTGACCCCGGCTGAATTAGCATGGAGGGAAAAGAGGAAACGACGCTCTGAAGCCGGAGATGCTAAAATGTCTCGACTGCTCTCTGGTTTGTCACTCTCGTGCTGCCTTTGAAAAGGAAAAAGGCGTTTTAGGAACATGAAGCGGAGGGAGCAGACTCGCTGCAGCTTTTAGAGCTTGTCATACATGGCATTTCGTAAAATGTCAAAGGGACGCCTTTATCTCCGCCAGACTTTGAATGTGTTTGGCAGACGTTTAGCACGGGGCTTCGCTCTGACCCGGTTCTGACACGCCACCAGAGTAGAGACGTTCCATCCACTTCTCTTCAAACCTCAGGTTGGGTGCTGCGCGTGCACAGCTGTGTGTCGTGTATGAAGTATTGATGGTGCAGATCTCAGCCTGATTACATTCTGCTGCTGTGGGACACGACTTGGAGCCAAGGTGTACTAATAAACAAAGAATTTGACGCATGACCCTCTGAAGGGTGAAGCCAAATCTGATGTGCCTTAAACTTGCATTCACTCTACTGACCATCAGGGGGCGACGACACAGGTTGCAAAAAAGAAGTCTGATTGGATGGAAGTCTGTGAGAAAATGACTTTCCAACACTTTAAAAACTGCATGAAGCAAATAGCTACGAGGATGACTTCAGCATTTAGCTGTGGACCTTGAAAACCTTGAATTATGAAGATAACTTTGTGAAAAGCTTCACACCAGAATCCAGACGGAACCAGATCCAGTAAAGTTGCTAGTCTCCGGCTTGTGGTTGGAGATGGTGGGATTCTACCAATCCTTCCGTTTACATGAAACGAAGCACTCAGTTGGTATCAGTATCAAGTTAAAGATACATCACAACTTATTAAACGACACAACCCAATGTTTTAAACATAAATAAACCTATTGATATTACCTTAAATAATATGGCACACCTTTATGGATCAAATGACCCAACCATTTAATTTAGTTGAAACTTGCTCACCTACAACTAGCTACAAGATGAGTCATGAGTCATGCATCAGTAATAATGTTCCTGTATATGAAACTAACTGAGACACTGCTAATCACTTTCATACTTCCTTCGCTGTTGTCTAATATCTCAGTTTATGAATACAGGGTTTATGATATTTTTTAAAGACATTCATGGTGCCCAGAGGATGAATCCTACTGACTTTGGAGACCCTTTTTCTCGTGCACCACCATGAGATTCATTTTATTTCTTGTTTTAAGTTTAATTTATACACAACAATCTTATGACTTGACATTTGCTACAGTGAATCATGTTCATCAGTATAAATTGTAAGAATGTTGGAGACTCCTTAACTTTTCATCAAATGTCCTAATTTGCAAACGCTAAACTAAGTAAAAACAACATGTTAACTATTATACTTGCTTATTGAGCTGTTAGCATTGTCGATGCATGTGTGTTAGCATTTAACTCAAAGCACCAATGAGGTGCTAGCATGGCTGTAGACGTTCTTGTGCAGTTCTTTAGTTTCAGGCTGAACTCTACCTGCAGACGATCCCCTACTTCTCCTGTTAGCACTAGCGAGGATCGGAACTAACTCCCAAAATACTCCACGTCTTCATGCGCATGTATCAAAACTGAAACCTTATTGTTTTCACTCACAAGTCAAATGTCATTTTCACACAGCCACGTTTCCTGCTCATTATAGACGGACCAGTCTGAAGTTCAGATGACTTGAGGTTTTCCTTACGAAGCCTCAATCTGCAGGGATATTTTTATAAGTCCCAACCAACCCATTTCATCTGCCGCCAAAATAGCCCCATTCCTATGAATACATCCCATTTCCATTCCAAAAAGGCGGCGGCGGCGGTGATTGACGCGTCCTTGTTCTCTGGTTTACATTAGATGTGAAAATAATTGGCACCTGTATTCCTGCACATGCTCTGAAGCCAGGGGAAAGGCATCGCACCGTGAGGTTTCATTTCACTCCCGAGTCTGATCCCCTATTCACTCCAGATGTGGAGGCACGCACATGGATATCTAGCTGGAGTAGCTGGGAAGATTAATACGGAGTAAAGATGTGTCATATCATCAAATTCTACTGTTGCTGACAGGTAGAAACGAAAAGCTCTGCATTGATATTGCTCTCACGGATATGCAAGCCTGGAATATCAATTTTAAGATATGTACTCCTCTGTGCATCTCTACCGTCCCTCTATCCTTCACCTCATCCTCTTCTCATCAGCTCATCCTCTTCCAGCCTCCTCCTCCTGCTCTCCACACACTCCCTCTGGTGATCCCTGTAGCTAGTTATCAGGAGGGTGAGCCTACTGAAGTACATTAAGCATCCAGGATCCCAGCCGGCCCTGGCAGATTGGATGTGATCTTGGCGGTTTAGTTGGGTGTGTGATGCTGCAGGGAGAGTTATTGCTTGTGTAATTGGACTCTGGGGAAAAGTAAAGCAGTAGGACCTAGATTCATCCTCCCACTGCCCTCAGGCTGCATGGACACCTCTTGTCCCAGCACCTGGCCATTCTTACCATATGCTGCGGTGCAGGTGGAGCAGTGGGCCAGGTCAGAGGAGCCCTGCTAGGGGTTGAGGAGACAGATGGAGGAGGGGATTAAGAGGAGGAACCCCGTTCCTGGCAGAGGATATGAAAGCCAAAGTCCAAGTGTGGAAAGATTTGTTCGTGAGCGTGTTCGTGCATCGAATAGCCTCGTGAAGAGTGGAAGGTGAGGATAATCCTCCCGAGTAGACCCGTCGTGGGTGGCCGGATTTAGAGTTAGTTGGTTCAGTGTCTAGGATTTAGTGGCCTCTAGTTGTCAATAGCCCTCCACTCACCCCTCCCTCCCCAAGTAACGTGTAATCCAGACGACAACCTCCGATATTGGAAAGTGAAGCCAATTCTGAAGTGCCTTAAATTTATATTCTCTCTGCCGGCCATCAGGGGGCGACTCCTCTGGTGGTAAAAAGAAGTCTGATAGTATAGAAGTATATGAGAAAATGGTCCTACTTCTCTCTTGATGTATTATCTCAGTAAACATGAGTTTATGTCTCAATCTCTAGTTTCAAGTCTTCTTCAATCCAGCATGATGTTCATTTAGTACATTATGGTCCAGGACAGGTTGCTACCAGGGCCTTGCTACTGTCCCTACCATGCAATTCAATTAGCTACTAAAATCAATTTAACACTAAGGTGTCAAGTCCTCAAATTATGGAAGTCCACATAGAGAGGAGGTCGCAGTGGACGGATCAGTCAAATAGACTCAGGACTTTCACCCAGGAGGCTACTGTGCCTGTGTGAAACCAAAGGTCAAAGTTCACCTATTTTTTTAATTCACATTTGGAAATTAAATAACCACCAAAACCACGTCATTTTGTTTTTAACCACATGGTTAAAACAGGAGAAAACACGTTTTCCCCCCAAAACAGAATTGAAAATGCAGTTTAATTGGATGGGAGTGTCAGTTAACGAGTTAAAAGCATACACACTGCGTCCCGATTCCATACGACTTCTCATACGCAGCAGTGGACGGGTGGGAGCCCATCCAAAGGTCACATGGCAAATCTGAAGGGCTGCCAGATGATCAATTGAATGGGAAAATTATGCAAATTCAATTTAGATGATGTTTTTCGCTTTTTTTTTTTAAACTCTAACCTTTGGTTTCCTGTGAAATACTGTACGGCTTTTATCTCTTTAGGCATCCAGCAATTATTCAGATGAAACAAACGTGTGTGAGGAGGAGGACGAGGAAGAGGAGGAGGAAGCTCACAGGGACAGACAGATGCTGAAGGATAAAGACGTGCAGCTGAGATCTATCAACTGCAAGGCGGGCAAAGGGTGCACACACACACACACACACACACACACACACACACACACACATTTCTGTACCACCCTTGGTGTGAATTTCACTCCCACCAGGGTGCATGTTTTCATGTGTTTTGTGTGTCTGCGTGTATGTGCATGTGTCTATCCGCTAACCTTAACCCTTCACATGCACCATAATTAACATGCACTCACTATAATTGCTTATGTTTGCTGCGAAACGTGCTGAGTGGAAGTGATGCTCGATTTTGTGCAAATGCGCATGTATTTATAGTACATTATGAGTGTGTGTGTGTGTGTGTGTGTGTGTGTGTGCGTGCCGTGGTCTGGCAGCTGGAGCAGACTGCAGCCAGAGTCACCAGGGAGAGGATGCGGTTATGAAGAAGAGTTGAAGGTCGGTTCAGTAAATGAGGTTAACATGAATAAATAACTTCTAATACACGCTGACACACTATGGGTGTATATTAAGCATACAAATACACCGTCAAGACTCCTTCCCAGCCGCTCGCATCTCGCCCCAGAAAGTACATGCAGTTATTCTATGGCGGATCCAATGTAGGAGGTGTAGCTCTGCAGATTTTTTGAGTCATTTTCGGCACAAAGGCGAGCGAGAGCACCGCAAACCAGCCAGTTTTCCCACACACACACACACACACACACACACACACACACACACACACACACACACACACACACACACACACACAGATTCCCAGACAGAGCAGAAGGTTTGTTTCTGGTGCCAGCTCCACCTCTGAACTACTGTTGTCTCTGAACCAGTCTGTCTTCCTCCACTACATTTAGCTCTGTCATTTGCCCTGCCAAGGTTTCAGGAGGTCAGCACAACAGAACCAGCTCCATCTCTCTTTTCTTTTTTCTTCCTCCCTCCCTTCCTTCTCTGACCATCTCTATAAAACCTCCTCGCTGCATTTGTTTCTTGTTTGGATCTCACAACCTGCAATTACAATTCTTGTTGAAAGCATGCTGTAATTTTCCAGAGGAAATGCCTTCACTTCTGTCTTTGCTTGCAGATTGTCCCTCCGCCTGCAGACCCCAACCTGCTCTGCTGTAGTGCCCCTGAGCAAGACACTACAGCCTTACCAGCTTCAGGTCTGCCGCTCAAGCAGACCTGGCTTATCCATCATATTTGCCCCCCCTCCCCCCTCTCTCTCTCCCTGGAGGTCTTCATGCTACATTGAGTTTTTCTTCCCTCTGTAGTTTTAAGTGAAATATTTTCACTGAAAACTATTAAAAAGGTATCTTCCCCTTGTTGTTTCTCTCTTTGTGTGTGTTTCTGGATGTGTGATGTGTTGCAACTACATTTGGGGAACTCTGGGATTGAATGCAGGCATATTCAGACAGTACGGACACATTAAAGCACATAAACTGCCTCGCTGCCGTCGCCACCGATGCAGTTCGCTACTAAGACGACTTCAGCACTTTTCTGTAAAGTTGACCTTCAATTATGAAGCTAACTTTGTGAACGGCTCAGAATCCAGTAAGGGTGGCGCTCTGCTGGTTGTGTTCGTCAGATCCACCCGTCGCTCCTCCGCAGTCCAAATATGGTCACTTCCTTCACTGGTTGCTATAACGCGATGGAAAAAATGCTGAAGCGTAGTCTCCGAGTGATGTCACCGGAACTACATCCACTTCTTCCATACATCTACGTCTATGGTGTAAACCCCCCCAATATGTCCCCTCTACGTCTTCTTCTTTCTAATTAAGGACACTCTCTTCAGACATTATACAACGTTTAACAGGCGGATTAGTACTGAACAAGTAGAGTGATCCGTCGGTGTGAAACTGTCAGAGTGGACATGTAGGTTTGTGTGTCAGTGATGAGATCACATGAAGTGTGGGAAGGACAGAGATCCGCTGTAAAACTGCAAAACACAGCTGTAACCTACAGTTGCATGTCATGTTCATGCCGTATATCCACCACATGGGGGCAGTACAGCCACAGTTTTCACAGCCTTCCAGTCCCCATGCTTCTGTGTGTGTGTGTGTGTGTGTGTGTGTGTGTGTGTGTGTGTGTGTGTGTGTGTGGGGCCTGTTCCCCGGCTCGTCCTGTACCTCATCAAGCTGGACGTGTTGGGGGACGCGACGTCCTCATAGTGTGTCATTCTATTTAATATTTTAAACCTATACAATATTCATTTAATAGATGTACATTTAGCTGATATTGTACCTCGGGGGCATATCTATCTCTAATAAACCTGCGATCCTTCTCCACTGAATCCCCTCGCAGCCACATGTGATGCGCGCTGGATGCATTGAGGGCGCTCTTGCTCTTCCGTCGTGGCGTCTAGCAGAGGGGGTGAGCGTCTGTGGGGGGGAGGGAGGGAGGGAAGATAGAGCGCCGGGGAGTCCAGAGGTCCGAGTCGGGGCCCCCTGAAACCCAGAGAGGAGGAGCAGAGAGGAGGCGCTGAATAGGGACTCGATACCGCCCCCCCGAACACGCCTGGAAGAAGTGCGCTCCGCCAGTGCGCCCTGCCTGCCAGTCGGAGGATGGGGATTTTTTTCTCCCATTCATCCACGTCCCCTTTCTCCCTCCTCCTCCTCCTCCTCCTCCTCTCAAACAAGCCAGTCGCTCTGTCAATGCGCTGCGAGCATTAGGGCAAGTCAAAGCAGCGGGGTTTGGAGGCAGAGAGACGGATGAGATAACGAACGAAGCAGCGCGTCCCTCTGGCCCACGAGCGAATCCAGATTATGCGCTACATCAGATCCGCGTCCACTTCCGACCGGGACCGATGCGAGCACCTTTCTGTCTTTGAGACCACTTGGCAAGTTTCTGCGTTGGCCTTTTGTGACACTGTGAGAGCGGAGATGCTTTTGTAGCTCTTTTGGTTTGTTTTCTCCCAGTTTTTTATTATTATCTTTTTTTGTATTGCATTGATTCTTGGACTCGATTTGGATCCTTTTTTTTTTCTTTTTAGTTTTTCCGTTTCCAACGTGTCCGCTGCTGAATGCTTTTCGGATTTACAAGCTGAGTCTGTTTTCCTAAAGAGGAGAACACGGATTGCAACGCGCACCGACCGAAGCACCGAGCATCAACACGTCTTTACGAGGATGGAGCCGCGGACGCCTGTGACATCTTTACCGCTTTAAACGTTCCCCTCCACGACTGGTTCCCTTCCAACGCACCGATCAGAGTCCTCCCCGGCCCGGCCTGATATGTTTGGGAGGTAGATCTTCTGTCGAGACAACAAGGTAATGGGAGAGAAATCCCACAGAGTCGGCACAGAGAACAAGGGAACATTGTTCGGGGAAAGACAATTAGGGCGCACCGAAAGGCAACAGAAATAGCTCCTGGGTGGCGATACGTTTCAGAAAATCCAGTGGAGTTATAATTGAGCTGAGGAGCAGTGGTCGGGGGAAAAAACAGGACTGAATTAATGGGAAAGTCATGGAATTGGCACTGAAGCAGTAGGACCGCGGACGCGCAAACAAACCAACCCGTTTGTGGAGACGCAGACGCGCGGAGGGGACAAGTTTCTCCGGCGCATTGAACCGTCCGACCCGAGCCACGGTTGATGAATTGTGGGTCCACTTGCTTGTCTACGGCGGGGCTCGCGTTTCTCACGGTGACCGGCTCTGCCTGCAAGCCTGCTCGGCTGCGCTCTCACACCCATTGTTTTTGGAGAAGCTCCTCTTAACGGCGCTCGAAGACCCCGACGGAAGAGAACCGGATCACCCCGTCTCCGCTCCATGGGGCTGCATGTGCTGGGCGTCGGGCTGGAAATGGCGTGTCGAGGGAGTGGGAATGGATTGGGGATCCTGCTCATATTCTTACTGGATTTACTGGGGACTACGGCCAGCAACATGGAGCCCATCTACTGGAATTCCCTGAACGAAAGGTAAGCGCACTTTTAAACTCACCTCAAGTGTCGCGTGCGAGGAGAGGAGGACGCGTCTCAAATTGTAGTGCGGAAGTGTCTGCGGCGCGCGCGCGCCACACACAGACACCACAAAGTTCGGTCGGGTCGTCACTTGGGCTGTTTGTTTGTAGTGCACTTCCTCCCCGCGACCGCGCCGCTCCGTGTCCGCGCGCTGACGGGCACGCGGCCCCGACAGAAGCGCGGTAGCGCAGAAACACGGACGAGCGGCGCGGCTCCTCCAGCTGCTCTGCATTTGTCACACTCGCGCTGATGGCTGTGGATAAATGATGGAGGCGGCGTGGAGGATAACGTGCGTGTGTGATGATGATGCTGGGTGACCTTGATTCCAAGTCCAGGCCCGCAGGCCCCGCAGACCCCCCTCCCCACCTCCTCCCCCCCTGGAGAAAGGTGTCGGGCATTAGCTGAGGAAATGTCATTTTAAACACCTCTCGGCCATCCGGGGCCTTAACAACACTTTTCTCACACCTCTGCCAATTTCCCAGTGTCGGTGGTGATGGTGAGGAGGGGGAGAGTAACGAGGCACAAGGCGGCTTGTATGTATGGAGGCCAGGAGGGGGGGGGGGGGGTTACAGACATCAGGCTTCAGGTCTGGATCCATGACGTTTAGATTTGTCATCTCAAAAACACAGTAGCTCCACAAACGGGGACGCCGTCTGCTGAGTGGCCCCCGCTTGTTGAACCTTTGTCTGCAGGAAGAAGCAGATCTCAGTCCACCAAACGTCCCCCAGCTCACACCCATGCCAGGGGCTTTTTTTTGTTTAAATTCTAACAGGTTTTTAATGCCTTGTAGGCCGTGGCCTGCCCAGTTTCTCCACAGATGTGACTGTGCGTGGGCCCCCCCCGCTGTGGAGCCAGGCACGAAGCCCTTAATGAGGGGCTTTTTGTCGGCAGTGGGTGGATTCACCCCGACGGGGAGTAGAGCTGGACACGGGAGGCTAGTTTTCAGCGCGAAGCTAACAGCTCGGCCTTCCAGGTGATTCCACGCTATTGTCTCCTAATGGAGCTCGCTGTTAGGTGGGGGTCGGGGGCCAATTAGAGGGGTGTCGGCTTCCACGCCAGACTCCGTAGTCACTTCCACAGATTTGCTCACTCATATATTCAAAATACAAAGCCTATTGTGTTACTATGGAGCTTATTCATGAAGCTTACTATTCATAGTTAATCAGCTTAGTCATTCCTCCAGTTTATTTCTTGGCCCCTTTTACACACTCCCATGTACTTGTTTCTCCTCCGTCTCGACACGACAAGAGCGCCACACTATTTTGGATTCAGCTGCCTCGGGGCGAAATAGGTTTTGGCCCTGGGCTGAACTCTGTTAAGAGCCCAGCGCTTGTCTAAATAGTGTATCTTCCAAGGACACAGTCCCGAGCCCACACACACACACACACACACACACACACACGTGTCTGAACTTCTGAAATGAGGCGAGGAGTAAGCAGGAGCGGTAGTGTGTAGCAGGAGCGCATGCACGCCTCACATCACGTCCGTGCAGCCAATGGACTGTCACATTGTTAACCTCTCGACCTCTGCTGGATGCTCCGCTTTGAAGTGGAGACCGTCCACCTGCAGCCTCCCTCCACCTCACCTCCCATCTTCCTTTCCGCCTCCACGAGCAATCTCCTGCTCCCTCTCACCCTCTTTCTTCCACTCTTCTTCCTCTCGTGATGCTCCCGACACCCTCCCTTCTCTCCCTCTTTTTTTTTTAATCTCCTGTCACTTTTCGTCTGTCTCTATCTCTACCTTCCTCCGTCACTCCCCACCCCCACCCTCCGGGGCAGTGACCAGACGTAGCAAATTGGAAACATGTGTCACATCCAGCCACTAATTATAGCGCTTACAGCAGCCGCCGACGCTGCCGTGGATGTGTGAGGAGAGACGGAGGTGAGGAGGGAAAAGGAGGCGCATGTCCAGTCCCTGGAATGTGTGTAGTTAATGTGATCAGGCTGACGTAGTTTACAAAATCAAGCGACGCATCCACCCTTTTATTGAGCGCTTATTGAGCGCTCCGTCAGTTGAATGAGTACGGAGGAGAGGGGAGGAAAACAAGCAGAGCCAGGTGTCAGGAGGTGAATGAGAAACAAGGAGGGGTGGAGGCAGTCCTAACCACCAGTAAATCAATGCCAGTTAAGTCTCAAGTGCCAATACAGGTTCTGCTTGAGGAAGAGAGAACTGGACCAGAAAGATCACCTTGGGGGAGAACCCCCCCCCCCCCTCCAGACATACATTATCCTTATCTCAGCATCTCCTATTATTGGCCTTACACAGCCGCCCTAATGAAAGATCGAATCTTACATTTCTGCTCAGGAGTGGGGGGGGGGGGGGGGTCAGGTGACACAGAGAGGTCACACTAGTGGTCGACACAGAAAATACACAACATTGGCTTTGGTCACTCTGATCAGCAACAGTGCTTTGGTAGCTTTTGGCCCTTTTGCAAGTTTGATTTCAGTGTCAGTTTTGATTCACCGCTCACATATCCTCCTCTCCTTCCTCCCTCCCTCCTTCCTTCCTCCCTCCCTCCTTCCTCCCTTCCTCCTTCCTCCCTCCTTCCTCCCTCCCTCCTTCCTCCCTCCCTCCTTCCTTCCTCCTCTCCTCCCTCCCTCCTTCCACCTCTCCTCCCTTCCTCCTCTTCTCTCTTCCTCCCTCCCTCCTCCCTTCCTCCCTCCTTCCTTCCTCCTCTCCTCCCTTCCTCCCTCCCTCCTTCCTTCCTCCTCTCCTTCCTCCCTCCCTCCTCCCTCCCTCCTTCCTTCCTCCTCTTCTCTCTTCCTCCCTCCCTCCTCCCTTCCTCTCTCCCTCCTTCCTTCCTCCTCTTCTCCTTCCCTCCTCCCTTCTTCCTCCTCTCCTCCTCTCTTCCTCCTCTTCTCCCTTCCTCCCTCCCTCCTCCCTCCCTCCTCTTCTCCTTCCCTCCTCCCTTCTTCCTCCTCTCCTCCTCTCTTCCTCCTCTTCTCCCTTCCTCCCTCCCTCCTTCCTTCCTCCTCTTCTCCTTCCCTCCTCCCTTCTTCCTCTCATCTCTTCCTCCTCTCCTCCCTCCCTCCCTCCCTCCTCCCCTCCTATACTTTAGTAAACGGCTGTAGATTATTGTGAACGGCAGCCGGGGGTGGGCGTCTCCTCGCTCGGCGCTCGCGGTGACTTGTAATACAACTATTCCCCCTAAGATCCACATTAAAATTTAATCCCCCCTCTTCCCGTTTCTCAATAATTCATTAATCGCCAGCTAATTGGCGCCGGATAAAAGACTAGCTAACTGGGCTAAGTGTTTCAACTACAAAAAAATCCAGAGAAAAGACTCTCACCCCCCAAAAAATTGACTGGAAGACTTCTCGGAGACTGACGGTGGAATAATTCTTAGTGGGTGTCGTATCAAAGGAGCGACATTCCACCCGTTTATTGATTGTTTGTATGTGTGAAAGCCCACACCCGGTTTCAACACCCCCGTTAACTCCACCCGTAGCTCTCCCCCTTCATGAATAATGAATAATGAATGCACTGAGGCTTGTCTGGGCTATGTGGATAAGTAAGCAGGAGCCCCTGTAAGTCTACATGCATCCTTAGGCTAAATGATTACAGAATATCCACTGGGTAGTTTAAAAAAAGAAGAAGTGTTTTAAGAGTGGGGGAGTGTAAAAACAAAAGAAGGAATGTAGCGGAGGGAAGGAAGGAATACGAACCATATTGCTGGAGCTGCCCGTTAAAGCGAGCAGGCAGCGGCTCCCTCGCCTCCTCCCCCCCCCCACCACCTCCCCTCTCCCCCGGCGAAAAAGAGGAGTGTGTGTAAGTTTACGAGCTGAGAGCAACAGGAGCTGTGAAAAAGAGGTTTCAGCTGATGTGGCAGAATGGAAAAGGCCATGAGGGGGAGGAGGAGGAGGAGGGAGACGGAGCCCATCCGGCCGGAGGCCTCCTCCTTCTCCTCCTCCTTCTCGCTCCGTCTTCAGCCGCTGCAGGAGGGATGGACAGACAGACAAACACGCCAACAGACACATCTATTGCATGTTCTCAACATACACACACACACACACACACACACACACTAAAGAGACTCTTGGGGTTCGACCTCCCCTCCCATTCATGTCGGACACATGTGTAAAGAGTGTGTGGTCCTGATGTATCTTCTTTGTCACATTAAACACACACAGCGAGGCGGTAAACAAAGGAGGGCAGATGTACACACACACACACACACACACTCACACACACAGGAGAGGTGAGGAAATTGGCAGGCGTCACGGACTGTTGTTCCACTCGGAATTCATTCATTATTTTATCACTCGATTATAAGTTTATTTGGCAGGGGCGGAACACATTCATCAACATCATAACGGCCATAAAGCGGCGTTGTAAATATGCTGGGGTTAGCTAAAGAACTAATTTACTTCCCCGCTCCCCCGGGGCTTTAGAAGTGACTTTGGGATTTTGGTAATTGTTAAAAGTGCTGATGATTAGGATGAAGGAGATTAAAAGCGTGTGGCTGGCTGAGCTAGTTCACAATGTTGGAACACAAGCGTGAAAAAAAAAAAAAACAAGCGGCGACTTTCTACCCCGGAAACGCAGACATTCAGGACGGTGCCAGTGGTAACAGTAATCCGGGGCCTATAGGTCTGACGGGGTCACATGTGTCCCAGCATCACTGGGCAGATTGCCCAGGGTGGCTGAACCCAGAGCCCCTTAGCAAAAGCCAGACAGCACACACACACACACACATTGGGCTCTCATTAGCTTGCTTCACAGCACACCCTGCCTCAGCAGGATCATCCAATCCTCCTGGCAGCGTTTGGACTAGGCCAGGTCAATCCCCCTCCCCCGGGTGACATGGAGAAGCGGAGTGGTGGAGCCCGTATGAAAGTGTGTGTGGACGTTACAGGCCGGGGGGAGGCATCCTGTCACACTGCTCATCACCTTCTCCATCCGTCCCTGAACTCCCCTCTTTCTTCCTCCTCCCCTCTTCACTCTTATTGAGGCTCAGTATCACGTGACCCCCCCCTCCCCGTCGCCAAAACACTGGGTTGGGCTGAAAAGGCTACACTGTGGCTTCAGCATCCCTCCAGATGAAGAGGGAGTTGGCGTTGTGTGTGCGTGGATGCTGGTGTGTGACGGAGTATGTGCTGGTATGTGTTTGTTTGTGCCATGAATACTGAATGGTGTGTTGGATCTCCGAGCTCTAAGCCCTTCTAATGTGTGCCATGTGCAAAAAGTCTCTTTTTTTTGGGTCTGCAATTGAGTCGTAAAGCCTTGTTTTTTTGGGCCAAAATCTGCCGTTGTAATACGATTTTTTTTTTTCCAAACCTGTTTCCAATAAAAAAAAAAAATCAAGATTGTTTCAAGTATTTTTTCCACAATTAACTTGAAAATGTTGCGATTCCAGAGCAGCAACCTGGATTATCCTCACGGGTTTCAGCATGCCGACACTCTTGAAAGATGTTGATTTCCAACTCAACAAGATGAACCATTTCTCTTCTTCTGAGTCTTCTCACACCTGCTCTCCCCTCAAGCAACGAGGTGGAGTCCTGGTTTGCATGCCGACAGGCAGAACTCGTCAAATGCAAAACAAAAGACAAATGTTTGGTCCTCGGCAGCCGGGGTTCATTCCAGTTTTGCGTGCCGTCACTTTTATCGCCACTAAAACTCCGTCGCTCTCGCGTCGCCGTCCGGATGTCCACGCTCCGCTTTGATTGGCCGGCCCAAAACGCTTTTGTAAATTGAATGTTAAAGACAGAGAGAGACGAATGAGCAGGTTTGCCGTCGGACAGCTGTGCCGCGTCACGGCTGAAGTTTTGGCAAACATGTCGGAGCGATGGGAGCAGGAGGGCAGCCGTGGAAGTGGTGTGTGTTGTCAGGGTGAGATGAGGGACAGATAGAGGAGGGCAGGGTCAGGGGAGGAAGTGAGAAGCATGGAGGACAGTGAGGGAAGGCGAGTTATTAAGAGAGAGATGGATGTTTGACAGTGGCAGTGGCCGCAGACAGGGAGATGACTGATGATCTATAGGTCAGCGCCGTGACGAGCTGCTTCCTGCTCACACACAAGCACGCCGCCCCCCTCATCCCTCATTACTGACACGTCCCATAATATTTATCCCTGTGAAGTCCAGCATGAAACCTGGTAAGCTTTAAAGGAATTCACTGACTTTTTTTTTTTTGGGGGGGGCAGAATGAGCTCTTTGATGGATTTGGCGTGGAGCGATTTAAGAGAGCGGCAGCTGTTTCCCCTCTTTGTGTTTCCTCCAGTTCGTACGAGATGAGATGCTGCGAAAACACGTCTTTTTCACACAAAGTACGAACGAGCAACGCGGATGCCAAACGCCTCGTAGCGGAACAATGTGTTGATACTTAATTTGCCAAAAGCGAAATCAATTCCTTTTAAAGGAATGCTCGACTGTTCTGCTGTATAATCGATATTTGAAGTCCATCGCTCTTCAGGATGAAGCGTTGTAATTTAACCACCTTTCATGTAGTAGAAGAGAGTGTGTGTGTGTGTGTGTGTGTGTGTGTGTGGGGGGGGGGGGGGGTAATAACACGACACACGCGACTATTTCTTGTGTGAGAGTCTCATTCAAAAGTCAACTTTGATTATTGAGGCTGCAGTCAATGGTGTCTCTGCCTCGTCTCTGATGGATGTCCTCCTCTGCGATTGTCGGCGAGTTTCTTTGAATCCACAAATCTCACTCCTGAAAAGCCGACGTTCACCGTTTTCCTCCTATTGTCCTCCGTCGTAGCCGAGATGGAACACAGTCGCACAAACGGCAGGAATGACAACAACAAAAATGTAAAAAAAAACACGCCGTCAAACGACAAAATGGACCTCGAAATGTGAGCCACAGCTGGCAGCTGCTTTTTTTTCCTCTTTTACAAGTGATGAAGTGGTTACAGTTTTTAAATATCTCACTTTACATTTGTATTTTTGGCATAAGAAGCTGTTATCCGGAGATTTCCAGAGACACACACACACACACACGGCGGCAGAGAGTGAGCGTACATGAATCACCCTGCCTGCAAGCAGTCTGGTTACAAAGCAAAGCAACTATTCTGTGCTCAACTACAAAACAATCACACAGCGGAGCACCCAATTTGTGTCGGGGGTGTTTGGTGTGTGTGTGTGTGTGTGTGTGTGTGTGTGTGTGTGTGTGTGTCTGTGTGTGTGTGTGTGTTTGGTCTCTCGTGTGGGAGATGTGGCGACCTGTTGCTCCAAAGCATCTTAGCTTGAAGATAGTCTTTACCCGTTGACTTCCAACGGGTCAGAGATGATCCTCATGGTAAGAGGCTTTGCTGGGACCGTGTCCCGCCCTGCTGCTATAACGACCAATCATCTTTAAACCTGCTCGCTAATAAACAAACACACTTATTACCCCACATGAACACAGGCCTTCTCACTCCTTTCTGTAATATTCCATCACCAACGCCCAGCTCCTTGATTATTTTTCCAGGCTTCACGCTTTTCTTTTCCTCCTGGGATGCGTGTGTGTGTGTGTGTGTGTGTGTGTGTGTGTGTGTGTGTGTGTGTGTGTGTGTGTGTGTGTGTGTGTGGTGAACATATGCATAGTTCTAATTAGGAGGTAAAAGACCGTACAGTCCATCTGGCTTTGGCATTAGCCCATCGTTGTTACAGTCTGTGGGGAAACTGACCTTGACTAGCGGCGCAGGGGAAAATAAAAAAAAATCTCCATTTCCTGGATTCTGCATTGAATATCATTTAAATAGGATTGATGTTAAAAAATAAGTGTAGGATTATGATGAATGCTTCAGGTTTGGGCTTCATGCTGAAGATCTCACACCCCGAGAGAACCGGGGAACGCACCTGCAGTCAGAGGAAGTGGACTTGGGGAGTGTACCTATAGTTTGGACTCCCGGGTTCTGAACCCACGTTGGATAAACTCACAGTTGTTCCAATGAAACACGGCTGTTTCTTCCCTGAAAAGCAAACATGTTGCCGATTAACGGCATTACAACCTGACGTGAAGATTTAAAGCCGAGTGGACAGCCTCCCAGTGGTCCTTTCTTTTTTCCCTTTCTTTCTTTTTTTTTTTTTTTGTGCAGTACATGCAGAGCAGCGCTTTGTTGTCCAGGACGAGGAACTCGAACACGATCCATCATGTATAGAAAGAGCGGTGAAGTGGATTGTTGTTGCCCCGTCCACATGCCATCATCTGATACCCGCCGCTCGCTGTAATACACGAGTCAGTGCACGCTCGAGGCCACAGAGCTGCTTTTTAGTGGTTTTACCCTCCTTTCCCTTCTTTCTCTCTCCCTCTCTCTCTCTCGCCTTTGTCCTCATGTCTAACACACACACACACACACACACACACACACACATCCAGACATGCATGCACACAGTGGAAGGCTTGTATACACACACACACACACACACACACACACACACACACATACTCATGCATGCACAGATGAAAAATGTTATTGCTCTCCGTGCTGGAAAAAGTCCAAGTGGAGGGGTTTAGTTTCTTCAGAGGTATATCCCCCCCCCCCCCCCCCCCACACACACACACACACCCTTCCCTCTCTCTCCACCAGTAGCATATCCCTCTCTCCTTCCTCCTCCAGCCTCCCTCCCTCTGCTCCCCGTGAACAAAAGAGCCCCCCCCTCCCCCTCCAGCGCTTCCACTGAAAGCCCTCACACACACTCGTCTCTGGCTTCGCACTCTCCCACACGCACTCTTACCCCCTCTCGTCGTCTGTAAAACCAGTCCACTTCTCCGCACTAATCCCCCCTTCATTTTCTTTTGTCTTTCCTTTCACTTTCTCTCCCGTCGCCTGCCGCTTCACCACCAGTGTGCATTTCCTCCTCCACATATCCGAGCAGTTATCAAGTTACAGCGAGTCGGCAGACGGGAAAATATATTCCCTTCTTTAAAAAAAAAAAAAGAAAAAGAAATTGCTTTCTTCTTTTCCTTTTTTCCCCCAGCAGTCTGCTCCTTCTTGTCTCTCTTCTTCTTGGTGGGTGGTTTTTTGACGTTTCTCGGCTTCTCTTCGTTCGCTCATCACTGTCCGGCGGTAAATAGGTCCTCTGTAGTGAAGACGGGATGAATAATCATGATTGCCTATAACTGCGGTGTCAAACTCATCTCGGAGTGACACACACACACACACACACACACACACACACACGCTTCTCTGGAAAGCAGGAAGCCATTCCCTCATTAGCGATCCTCTCACCTCCTTCCCAAAAATGGTTCTTATTCTTTATCAGTGTTGCTCTCCATCTGAGTGCAGCTGTATCGCAGGTCCCCAACCACAGGAGGGGAGAGAAAACAGATGGAGAACCCTCCTTTCATCCGTTCTTTCTTTCTTTCTTTCTTTCTTTCTTTCTTTCTTTCTTTCTTTCTTTCTTTCTTTCTTTCTTCTCCCTCTCTCTCTCCCTACTTCCCCACAAAGCAAACCAAGCCAGAAGAATGTAGTTGGGCAACGGGGGGAACGGGGGGAGATGGGACAAAAGCCTTCCTTTTCTACAGTCTCTCTCTAGGTTTTCACTTGATGGATGGGTGGCACGACTGCGGGTCGCTGTGCTGAACACGTGCACGCCCGCGTGTTTGTGTGTGTGCATATTTTCCGTTACGTGGAAGCGATAACTCTCCGGCTGTATGCTCTTGGCTTAGGAAAAGTGTGTGTTGTTGCTCACGCAGCTGCTGTGTTTGTATTCGCTTCCCCATTTTGTGTGTTTCAGTAAAGCCACTGGTCCCAGTTAGGCCGGCAGCCCATCTGGAAGCTGAGTCCTGGGTGGCCTGTGTGTGTGTGTGTGTGTGTGTGTGTGTACAGCTGAGCATTGCGACGGTTGATATCCTGGCACTTGGTTAATCACACATATTATGTGTGGCGTAACACAGCTACTTCACAGCGGCCCAACGGCAGCTCAACTGTATTTTTGCATGTTTATCTCCCTTTAACCCAAAGCTTTGTTTATCCTGATGTTTCCCTTAAATGTAATCACTCCTGTGACAGGCGAGCTAACTCTATTATGGTAGTACTTAGCTAGAACAAAAGAATTCACTCAAGGTCTTGTTTAAGTGCTTCTGCACCCTCACGCTGCCCTTGCATGCTGAATGGAGTTATATTGTGTGTGTGTGTGTGTGTGTGTGATTGTGTGGATGTCAGGCATGCGTCATGCGTGGGTGCGAGCACTTGTGTACATGCCCTGCGTGGGTTTGTGTACACCCCCCCACCCACCCTCCTGCTGCTTAGCACCCCCCCCCCCCCCCAACACACACACACCGCTGTCCGTCCGTCGCCGCATTAAACATTATTTGCAAAACAACAATCATGTGAGACAAAGCGAGGTTTCTGGGCGAGCATGAAAAGAGAGCGTGGAAACAACAGAAACTGGCCCGTACCACTTGACCCTAGCGAGGGGGGGAGGGAGGGGGCGGGTGATGAGGTGGTGTGTGTGTGGGGGGGGGGCATTGTAAGCCAGGGGAGAGATAATCCCTCGAGCCACAGCGGTCCCCGTGTGCTCGGGCTCTAACGTGGCGTGCTGGGCTGTCAATCACTCAACAAAGCTGTCTGTAAGGGGATTATGAACCCACGGACCCTCCCTCCTCTCCCTCACCCCCCTCTATAATTCTCCTCCCATTGCCTTCTCCCCTCTCCTCTTCTCTCCCAGGCCATCTCTTGCATCCCACCTCTGTTTCCCCACCTTCAAACCCGCCTGGCGTCCCCCTTGTCCGCTGCCCCCCCTACCACCGCCACACACATTCTGCTTTGCTGTCTGAAGCTTAGTTTATCTCCAGCTCTCCATCCGTCCTCCGTAAGCCCCCGTTTCTCTCTCTCCAAAGCCCGTCTTGCTCTCTCTATCTGTCCGTCCCACCCGTGCGTTGCTCCTTCTGTAGACACAGACAGGTGTTGTGTGTTTTGAGGAGGTGACAGGTATGCTGGAGGAATCGGCCCTGCACCTGTACGCAAGGAAGAAAGAGCAAATAATCAGCTCATTCTCATCGTCCCTATTCAAAATCAATCATTGCACGCGTTCCAAGAGACGCATCTGTGAATGCAGGATTTATTTTAGTTGTTGCACCGAGCCTCGACTCACACCTTTGTGCAGCCTGGAAACACACCTGCACCGAGCTCCCGTCTCTAAATGTCACCTCTCCTACCAACGTGATGAATAGCTGGCAGTGCTATCTTATCTCCCCGTCCTCAACCACGCCGTTTTTAAACCCAATCACTGTCTCCGCCGGCTCCTGCAGGTGGTGACAGAAGCCCCTCCCCCAGCAGTCACCCCCCATTACTTCCCCGCGTCTCCGCGCCGACTATCTCCCCGTCCATCTGCCTGTTAAACGTCTGTTTAGTTTAAACGTCTGTCAGTGCTTTCACTCCTCGCCTGCATGAACCGGTTCATCCACCTGCAGCCCCGCCGCTTCTCTTCCTGTGGGCTTTGGTTTTTAACGTCCCTCTCGCTTATCTGCTCACAGTGATCTGACCAGTTTGGCCAGCAGGCCACGATCATGAACGTTTAATGAAGCTTCTGTCAGGTCGGTTTTAGTGGTTTCCATTTTTAGGGCAGTTATTTGTTTACAGGTGCAGTTGATTCAAATTCCATGTAATATTTGAAAAGTGTTGTTGAAGGAGACAACACGCTCATTTTCACGTTCCTGCTTGTATTTTGTTTCGATGAGTTTGTTGTCTCAAGTCTGCTTCAATCCAGCATGATGTTCAAGTCAATTATGTTCAATTGAGAATCAAATAGACCATAAAGCAGGAGATGCTGTAGGGCATGGCTTACTTAATAATTATAATAATGATAATCACTTTTTTTAAATAGTGCTTTTTAAAACAAAAGTTACAAAAGTTCTAGGAGCATAATGAAAACCCAACAATATAACGGTAATATAACTGGAGCAGGAACAAGCTCGTCCGTATAGATGAGTTTAATAGCAGATTTAAACCAGAGAGTGTGTTGACGTGTCTGAGGGCCTCAGGAGGCCGAGGGGCCATCGGCCTCGCTAACACGCTACCCATTCAGCTAGCTACTGAGACTCCTTTAACACTCCGCTGTAAAGTTGACCTTGGATTATGAAGCCAACTGTTAGCAGCTTCACACCTGAATCCAGATGGATCCAGATCCAGTAAGGGGGCTTATGCTCCAAAACCATCGTCCACTCACCAACGGGTGACCATAACTATGTCCTCTTCTTATAGGAAGTCAGAATACTCTGGATTTAGCATCTGTCTCTTATCCTCCTCAGTCCGTGCTGACATATGGAATATGAAATATGATGCACCTTTTGCAAAGTTCTCAAACCATCTACAATATATCTGTATGAGCCCCATCTGAATCACATGTTTTGTGATGGAGACAGCCCACAAAAGGTGACTGGGTTGTCTTATTACACTGTTGATGGGTTAGTCAACACTCCAGATATGTGCACAAAAGCACTGAGGGAAAAAAATCATTTTCATAATACGTCCCCTTTTTAAAAAAACGTTAAAAAAAAAAGTAATTTTTCTTTCACATCAGTTATTGAAGGATTTCTTTCTGTATGTTGGCAAAAAGTATTATTTTGTTATCTTATTTAATATCTTCACGGGAAAGATTTAATTTCCTCTTCTTCTACCGTAATTTTAAATCTAATCAATTCATCCGACAGTGTTTTTCATGGCTGGATTCAGACTCCTTGTTAACAGTAATAGGCCTGAAGGAAACGATGACGCAAAGAGGCTTAAAAAAACAACTGATGGAGAGATGCTGACATTTAACAACCATTCACTTCGCCATTAGAGAAGCCAGTTTCAACAAAGACGAAGAGTTAAAGTGAGGGAGATGGGAGACGGGTGGGGGGGGGGGGGGGGGTTAATGCGGGTGACAGGGTTGTTATCTAGCAGGCGGCTGATGGTTTTAACAGCTGTATTATCTTGTGTATCTTATATTGGATTAAGCTTCATTCTCTCACGCATGTCGCACTTTGATTGACACTCTGATTAAAGACATCCGCAGGCAGAGACGGGGGGGGGGGGGGGGGATCTGGTGAGGAGCAGTTCTTGAACTTGGCCATTCCTTCTGTTAATGGATGAATGTGGGTTCAGTGCTGCAGCACGGCATGGCGGGGAATTCACCTCGATGACAGGTGTGTGTTTTATCAGGCGGTAACCTCCGGTTCTGGAAAGTGAAACCAAGCCTGAAGTGCCTTACACTTATGTTCTCTCTACTGGCCAGCAGGGGGTGACTCCTCCGGTTGCAGAAAGAAGTCTGATTGCATGAAAGTCAATGAGAAAGTTACTTCTCTCTTGATGTATTACCTCAGTAAACATTGTAAACATGAGTTTATGCTCTCAATCTCTAGTTTAAAGTCTTCTTCAATCCACCATGATGTTCATTTAGTGAGCTAAGCTAACTTTGTTAACAGCTTCAGACCAGAATCCAGATCCAGTAAGATTGGTGCTCTGCTGCTTGTGTTCATCAGATCCACCCGTTGCTCCTCCACAGTCCAAATATGGTCACTCTATTGGTTGCAAACACCCCCATAGTGACGTCGCGGTGACTGCATCCACTTCTTTTTCTGTGGTTCCGCTTGTTGTCTGCATCGTTTGGCATAGAAATGGAGTGAAGCCTGCGAGCTAGTTCTTCTTCCTAGTAATCTCCTTCCTTTCACGTCCTCCCACTTGGCTGTCTATTTAAGATACAGTATTTCCCATCTCCCCCTTCGGCAGCTACATCAGTATTGCTGCTGCTTGTTCCAACCCCTCCACCTCCCCAGCACCCACCTGCAGGCTCCGTGGGGGTTTGAGATATTTACTCATCACTTCCCATTATCTCTATGTAATTATATCTGGGGAGTGATGAGGCGGGAGCTATAGATGCCAACGCTAACTAGGTTCTGCTGCTACAATAAACATTCCGGACGCGAGTTGTCCGACTGAACCCGTTCTATACAGGAATAGCATTGCTGATGAAGCTGGAGAACAAATACCACACCACATTTCCCCATAGAAGGCTCCCACCAGGTCGCCCTCGTAAAACGTTTAACGTGAAGCAGCAGCAGACTTTGGCACAATTAAAGTGGGCTTACCTGGGCCCGTGGAAAAAGGGAAAGCAATATAATCATCAGCCAAAATAGGCTCGTTTCCTGCTCAAAACAAGCCAGGAGAGGTGAGAGGAGGTGCGAGGGACAACACCAGGTCTGCTTCAGTCAAAAAAAGCTGCCGGATAAGAGCTTACATTTCTGCTAGCAGCACCAAAATCCTCTGGCCATAAATACTCTGCACAAAACCCAGCAGGTAATTTGTGCACATGAAGTACTACTAGTCCTTTTTATTATTATGAATTTGTGACTTATACCCTCAATTAAGAATTCTTGTGCATAATTCGTGCCCACACATATTCATGGCGCGCTGGAAGCGTATTCTTCTAGTCCTACTGATGAAGAGACAGAGGAGGGATGATGGGAAGGAAGCGGGTTCAGGAGAAGAAAGGTAGACGATGAGAATGTGTCATACCTCCGATTAGAAAGTGTGACTCTGATCTAGTCGGTCTCATCTCACACCTCCTCCTCTCTTTTTGTTGTTGCACTTTCTACCTCACTTCGTTTCTCCCCCATTCTCTCCCCACACTCCTCTCTCCCATCTTCTCAAACTCTCACCCTATACTTGTATCTATCTTTCGCTGTTTCTCACCCGTTCTCTCTTTTTTTTTTTATACCCTGCAGTCTCTCACCAGCAAATAAAAAAAAATACTTCTCATGCTCAGTTTGGTGTGCAGCCTGTCAAGCTTGCTTTGAATACACACACACACACACACACACACACACACACACACACACACACACACACACACACACACACACACACACACACACACACACACACACACACAGCAGCATATACTCCTATAACTCAAGCATACAGCCAAGGGAATAATAGAATCAAGGAATACTCTGAGATAAAGCGGAGGAGGGGGGCGAATAAAAGGATAAAGCAGACTGAGAGGGATAGAGAGCTTCATATTATTAATTTAGCTGGAGAAAGAGAGAAGGAATTTCTTTCAATCCCCCCCTTAAACTGCTGCTTCCATAGCGCTCTATAGTGGCGCACAATGGAGAGATTGGAGCAGGAGGGGGGAAACAGAGGTAGAGATAATCCATCCATCTGTATAAACCGTGGAGTTAACTGTTTCATAGCAGCGGCTCGGCCTGCTTTTATTCCTCCACCATCATGCCTCTCCATCTAATTCACGTCCGTCTTTTCTTTACTCCATATATACGTGCTTTGTCTTCTCCTTCTCCATCTTTCCATCCCTCCCATAGTTCCTCCATCTACCTCTCTGTGGGCTCTCTCTAATCCCCCAGCATTTCTTCCAGACCTATAGACTAGAATAAACCTGCCCACACCCTGCCAAACCTCTGCTGGTGTCTGCGCCTGCACACACACGCAGCTCTTTGTGTCCCGTATGGATGCGTCACATGCCAGCGTATGATTCCGGTGTGCGAGTTGAGATTGTATGTTCGCAGTTGGCAGCCCACTTGGCAGAATATCTCCTCATCTGGCACGGGAAGAAGGGAGGGTGTCCCACAGAGAGGGATTACACTGATTTACACACACAACACACACACATTTATTGGCATATTTGCACATTAAGAAATGCAAAGCCGCTCGCTTTCAGCCACACACGGGCTGATTTTGGGGTGGCTCGCTCATTCAGACGCTCCAGGTTGTCTACATTTTCATTAGCCGGTATTATGAGCCGAAAAAGTTTCAATCCTTCAGAATCGAAGGTATCAACCCACAGAAGGTACCCGCGGCATGCAGAGAGGAGTGGACACTGCTTTATGGCGCTGTAAAGCGAGCTGTCTCGGCAGGATGTGACTGGTGTTGTGAAGCAGCCTTCTAGCCTCGCTGCCCAACACCAAGTGAAATGCCAATGGAATGCATTTCTGTAATGGGCCTGCTGACAGTGCAGCAGCAGCTACAAGCACTGGGGGAAATAGTCTCCAGCAGCAGCAGCAGCCTGTTACTGTAAAGTGTTTCTTTGTCTCTGTAGAGAGATGGAGGGGGAGGTGGGGGGGCAGGTCTAGGTCCAGGCCCAGGCTTTTGTATGAACCTGATTGATAGGTGTGTTTGACCTTTAGCACCTCTGTAGAAATCCAACAAGTCATTCTTTCACCTTATATTTAGTCCCCCCCCAGCCTTCTCCCCACACACACACACACACACACACACACACACACACACACACACACACACACACACACACGTGCTCTTTCAGACAGGCCCTGGATGGAAACCTAATTCTGTCTTTTCTTTCTCTCCTTTTCAAAAAAACCCCTCCCAATTACAGCCACTCCATTTTCCACCTCCCTCCCTCTCTTCCTCTCCCCCTCCCTCCTTTCTTAACGAGCAATCTCGTTAATGTCAGAGCCTCTCTTTCTCTCTCTCTCTTTCTCTTTCTCCCTTTCTCATTCTTCCTCTCATTCAGGCTTTTTGGCCCATAGAAATAGAAAGATATGAAGAAGCGGAGATAGAGAAATCAGAGCTCAGCTGAAAGAACAAGTGCTGAATGAAAGAGGTGGAGGGAGAGGCAGGGTGTGGGCAGAGAGAAGCCAGAGCCTCTGTAATAATGGTCGGACAAGTGTGTGAGATTACTGTCCTGGTTTCAGGGGGGACATAATTATATGCTGCACAGACTGTCAGAAAGAATGAGATGAGGGGGGCTGTATTTAGTGATGCACCACTGAGAGATTGGTGAGGCGAGGGCGATGACTAAATCTGCCCCTGGCTGCTTCCAGACCTGTATGTGTGTGTGTATGTTCGCTGGATGAGTAATGTTAAGCCATTGAAAGCTGTAAATTATTCAGAGGCTTCATGCATGGAAACATTATAATTCCATGTCTGAGTGTGAATTACCCCCCGTTTTCCCCCCAGGCACATATCTCACTGTAGCCCGAGGCCTCATGGGAGATTAAAGGGAGTAAATAGTATGGACGCTGGACCAGCATATAAACCACGTATAGCAGCAGGACGTGGCACTTGGACTGTACTCTGAATGGAGTCAGTTTGAATCCATCTCCCCGCTTGTTATCTCTGTCTGCTACCAGGCGTCCCACCTGGCCTTACCAAGGGAAAAATGACCAAATTAAAATCAGGCCCTTCTGGTGATTGGTGTCAGGCGGTTCAAGCCCGCACTTCCCACCGAGTACTGGCTGGAGGTGTTTCCAATTCATCCAGTTCAATTACTGAAGTGTCTTCACACTGGGATGTTATTTACTGTCTGTCCCTCTCCTCCTATCTGCCTTATTTCCACCTCCATATAAGGGATCTCCAAAATAGCGATACATATCTCAGTAATATCAGAGCAGAGAAACGTTGGCAATGTCTCGGCCATACGGTGCATAAACCTCAAGATACACATTCAACAAGTTTGCAAAGCTCCAGATCCACATGGGAGACGTGGATTTGTTCTGAAATGCTAAATAGATGGTCATTTGGGGTGTGAAGACAATAAAAACCCCAAATAATGAATATGCATCACCCCCAAATATGCTCTCTTTGATGTTGACAAAGTCTTTTTATTGGTGGAATTTATGATTTTCTAAACACTGACAATCCTAGCTAAGCATAATGATGGTTTATCCAATCCAGCCTCGAGTTGGGCCATTTGGATTTTTGGCCATCACCATCTTGGTTTACAGCCATCACCATCTTGATTTTTTTGCAACCACAAATGACAAATCAAGTAAATGAAGAGAGAAGGAGGGTGATTTTCTCCAAAACAATCTGACAGAGGAGTCGCCTCTGCCAATGGTACAAAAATGTGTTTTCATGGTTACAGCCCGTTGCCATAGAATATTATTCATGTAACTATGATTGGAGGCCATGTCCTGGAACACATTCATGCACACAATAATGACACCACTGGCAATACTGAGACTACTGGGAGCAAAACTGAAATACACAATAATAAACTTGATACAACAGGAAACTATTTTTGGACTTTTAAAGTAAAATAAAAGACTACTCTGATGGAGCTGCAATCTGTTTGTTTTTTCATAAATGTGGTTTTTTTTCTCATTCAAACCAATGTAGCAGGATGGTCGGAGCGTTAGCCATTTTTTATGTGGGCAGCTATTATAATTTCCGTAGTATTAAACCGGCTCCCACCCAGTGGTGGACTCACTGAGGTCAGGTTTTGGAGTAATGACCAAACAAGCAGTGGAACAGCTTTGAGAGCAATGATCTCCGTTGCCCTGTTGCTAGAGAGGAACTTAATGTGGACCGTTGCCCAAAATGGAGGTCTCAAACTAGCGTGCCACATTTTAAGGCCCCATTGAAGTATTGTCACCATAGCAACTGACAGCAATCCCCATTTTCTTTTGACCAAATGACCACAGCAAACCGTTCTGCAATCCGTTTTCATATATATTTTATATTTATTGGGGCAGCATGACGCCCTGCTAACTGCTACCATGCTAAGCAGCCGGGGACAAGCTAGGTAGCACTTCAAGCTAGCTGGGACAAAAAACAATCCATGTTTTTAAGGGACATAGTTATAGAATCATTTCTCACTATTGTCTCTTTTACAAGTGTTATTTAAAAGTGGATGACAACGCAGCTAAACATGTGATATCTATCTAGCTCTATCAAACTAGGTTTCTAAAGGTCATTGGTGCAGACTTGTGTGTCAAAGTTGGACTGAACATGGAATATTTACATGTTTTTACTTCAGCCTTACCAGTGCATTTGACTTTTTTTTTTTAAATGTTGGTCTTATTGGGCATTTTATTCAATATCATAGCAGGACAGCATTCAGCGTGCTTAAAAAGGCAGGAAACTAGGAGGATTGGTGGTGGATTTGTAGGTTTTTCGTTCAGCCGATACTCTGCTGTTGTAAATGCTGCGTTCACCTGCAGAAAGTGACAGTTTTATGGCCATTCATTAAGAGCTGTCAAAACACTTTCCGGAGGAAAACCACTAACTTACGTTGACACAACAAGAAGAGCAAGTGCGGGTTTGCCAAAGACCTAAATTACAACACATGACATTAAACATCACAGCCTGGTAATATAGCAGCATGCCTTTAATCTGCTGCCGGGGTTCATCTCCAACTCTATTCTCACACTAAAGCTTTTTTTTTTCTTTCTCACAAGTCCTCGCAGCTGACAGGAACTGGAGTTTGGGAGATGGTTTCTAGGGTGTGTGTGTGTGTGTGTGTGGGTTGTGGAGTGTTGGGTGTGAGTGGGAGGTGAACTAGCATGCAGCATTAGTTCTGCTTGAGCTGATGTGTTAATTAGCCAGCCGGGTGCATAGATAATTCATGAGAATCATGATTAATGACTGTACAGTATGCATGGCTAAGGCGGAACGCAGGCCCACTGATAAGACGGGGAGAGGAGGAGGATCACTGGCTATTCACCCTCGGCTGCGTCGCGTCTGTGGAACATGTTTGCCTTAAGAGTTTGCACATGTGAGTGATGTGTGTGTGTGTGTGTGTGTGTGTGTGTGTGTGTGTGTGTGTGTGTGTGTGTGTGTGTGTGTGTGTGTGTGTGTGTGCGTGTTGCCGGGCGTGGGCATTGATGCCAGTGTGAGTTAGCAGGCCTGGCAGTCGGCAGTAATAACAGACTGCAGCAGGTCAGGGGGGCATTTAACACTTCTAACACACAGGCAGAGCGGCCCACTGATGCCAGATAAGGAGGAAGACCTCACACACAGATCAACCGTGGAGAAGAGGACATCAACACTCATCTATTGTTGCTACATGGATCGCAAACAATCTCCTCCAAAGTCTTACTTCTTATGAACAAGAGAATCAAATCAATAAATTCCGATTTCTCTTGGAAAAAAAAGAGAGCTTAACATTTGAAATTCCACGTGTAAATTCCATCCACTGATAAAGATAATATTATATGATTAAATGTCCATTTGAGTATTTGTGTAGTCGGTTAATTGGTTGATTGAATCATAAAGAAAAAATGAAAAAAAAAACTCTGGTTCCAACTTCTGCACATTCTCTTCATCATCTTTGGGTTTTGTACTGTATCATTAATTGTAATGGTATTTTTTTGTTACATTTTATAGACCAAATGTTAATATAATAATCCTTACTTACATAATATCATAAAATGCCTTTGGAGCAACATTGAGTCTTTGCGGCTGGGAACATACCCTTGAGGTGGAGATGGCAGGTTGGCGAGGCCATCAGACACTTTTTGACCTTGATCTTATCTGAACGTCCCGACAGAGCGGAGTCACACCAGATGACTAAATGAAATTAATTTGGAGTTAAATCCAGATAACATTCTTCTCATTCTTATTGAGTTTAGAGAATTGGGTTGATCTTATGATTGAAGTGTGGCACCAGCACAAGGGTCAGCTTATTATAAGATAAATGTGTGTTTGGTGAAGACACGCATCCACAATCTGAAATGAGCAAACCAAACGGCGTCCACGCGTTATGAATACTAACTCGCCAGTGACATCGGCGTCCGTGGCGAGAGGTGGTTTGACCGCTGACCGCGCACACAATCGAGGCCTTGACCCCTCATTGGTGCATCCGGCAACATATGATGCTATCTGGCCCAATGAGGCTGAGGCCTGTGAACACGCTGGGAGGGGGGGCGGGGTTAGAGGGGTGACATACCACTGCTCGCCCTGTATGTGTGTGTGTGTTAATCTGCTTTGTCTGGCGGGATGCACCATCAGCACTCAAGCATGACCCTTCACCCTCTACCCCCCCCCCCCCCCCCCCCCCTGCACCCTCATTACCAGAGCTATTTAGACCCGTGGCATGCAGAGAGAGAGGCATTTTATTTAAGCATGTTTGTGTGTCTTTGGCATCATGGGGGCAAAGATTAGGGTGGAGGGAGATTGAGGAGGACAGCGATGAAGAACAGTGTGTTCTGTACTCTCTCTCTCTCTTTCTCTCTCTCTCTCTCGGCTCTCTGATGACGAGACAAATAGCTATTGTCATCCCAGAAACGCTGGAAAAAGCAGCTCGCGCTCCCTTTGTCTCGCGTTTGAGAAGCGATGACAAAGGCCATTTTCATGCTCCGCGTCTATCTCTGTCACCTCCTCCTCTGTCTCCCCTCTCACTTTTAAACCTCCGTCCTGCCGGCTGCCCTCCTCTCCTTTCTCCCCCCTTCTCTCCCACGCTGAGCCTGCCATCTCCTTAGTCATGCCTTCAGCCGTTTCCTTTCTTTCCTGCTTTCCCCTGCTATGTCACCCCGTCCTCGCCCTTCAACCCTTCGCTCCTTCATCCCTCCATCGCCATCCATCCATCTTTCCAACCTCGCTCTCCCTCCGTTCCTCCTTTCACCTGCCACCGCGGGAGGTCGGCATAATTATTCCTCAACCCCCGCGATCCTCTTTCCATCTTTTCCCTCCCCTGTGACTCCCCGACACACACCTGTAACCCCAGCGTGACATCTCCGACTCTTTCATGCATCCCTCCTTCCCTTCGTCGCTCTCTCCTCCTTGCTCTCTCTGTTTTTCCTCCCATCCCCAAATTTGCAGCTTTTTTCACTCACAAACTTCCGTAGGTACTCCACTCTGTTTTCCTCTAATTCTACGTTTGCTCTCTCTTCCAGCTCTCGTTCTGTTTCTCCTTCCCGTATCTGATGTTGCACCTGTTTATGCGCCTGCTGCCTCTCCTTCTCGTCCATCTCCCTCTCACTTCCAGCTGTCAATCAACTCACTGAGGTTTCTTTTTTTGCCAAGAACATAAACATGCACCCAATATACCAGTTGCACTCGATCCAAGTTTTTTCTCTCTTTGAAGACGGTTGCAATCCAGAGATTTGCGTGGCTGCAGAGGGAGATGTTCATGGCAGAAAAGGTAGAAGGAGAAACTCTTCCTCCATCTCACTCTCTCTCTTTGTCAGCCAGCGGTCTCTCTGGAGTTCCCCTGAAACAAAGGGAGGAATAAAACTGTATTTTTAGACCCTTTCATTTTTCATTATCATAATTATTTGTGCTTTGTAGAATATTTGTATGTATATTCGACTACGTGTGCAAGTTGACGGTGCGTGTGCTCAACAGGGCGTTTCTTCTGCTGCTGCACTGCTGCTCTTCCCCACTCGAGGGCCCGGAGATTGAAAACGAGAGCGTGCACACACACACACACCCCGCAAATCAGTCATACTCATCCCCAGCCGTGCCTCCTGTCTATTTATTCCTCGATTCATCCAATTCTTTATTTATTTTACACGCGGCTTCCTAATGCAAATAGGTTTGTCTGCTCCCTGCCGAACTGTGGGAGCAGCATGGGACCCGGAGTGTGTGTTTCTGCATGTGTGTGTGTGTGTGTGTGCCCGGGTTAGTGTGTGAATCTGTGTGCATGTGGGAGGATGGGTGAGAGTTTATGTTTGTGTGTCTGTGGGACCCAGTGAGTAATAGAGCCAAAGTCCTTATCTGTCACCAGAGAGCTGCCTGGCTCTCTCTCAGCTGTCAATCATCCAGCCCTAGAGACAAACACTCTGCTTCAAACACTATGAGAGGCAGCGAGAGTGAGAGAGAGAGAGAGAGAGAGGATGAGGGATGGGTGAGGTAAAAAAAAACTAGAGCAGGAGGGAGATGGGGAGCGAAGGAGCAGGCAGGAGAAGGAGGGATAAGGAAAAGATGGGAAGAAAGAGAAGGAGTGCAGCGGGAGAGGCAGATGTGGAGGGACGGGAGGAAAGTGAAGGACAAAAGGATAGAAGTTGTGATAAAAGTGAGGGAGAAGGAGGGGGGGGGGTTATTTCAACACTTCTGTTGTGTGTGCTCCAGGCCCCGCAGGTAGACGGGGGAACGGAACTTTAAAACACTTCACCTGCATGAATTAGACAGGCCCCTTGAAAATACCCGGGCGACTTTTGAAAAAGCCACTCTTTAGAAAAGAAGTGGGAGAGAAGTGGCGAAGTGCACACACGGACGTGCTCAAGCACACACCTACACACACACACACACACTCACACACACACACACACACACGTTCTGGCAAATATATCAGCACACAAATATTGGCATGACACACTTCAATATCCTGACGTGAGTGAATAGGATTTTTGATGACCTGGAGCCTTTCTCTTTCAGCATGTTTGTGTGTAAGCATGTGTGTGTGTGCACATGTGATTGCACTTATGTGTGTCTGTTTGCAATTGAGGCAGCCCTCAGCTAGCCCTGCACCCTATCTGCCCTACTTTAACGGACACGTCCCTCATTTCTCCCACTCGGACTCTGCTCTTGCAGCGGGCTAACTGTTGATTTTACCGCGGGGCTCCGCAACCCCAGGGTCGAGCCGGGACTGCCGCTCCAGCGCTTTCCCCTAAGCCCTTAAAGCTTCCTTCAGCCGAGAACGGGAGGAGGCATGAGGGGGGGGGGGGGGGGGGGGGGGGGTTGGAGCGCCAGAAAGGGAGGGTGAAAAAAAAGAGAGGGAGCAGCAGAGGGTTTGAGCCCCAAATCGCTTCAAGATGCGTTCCACTGGAGTCGGAGTAGCTGAGATTCTGGGAGTCGGGTAGCGCCGCTCGGAGCCTGTGGGAAACCGAATGGAAGCCAGGTTCCCATTTCGAATGGTGGATTAAGCACTGCTGCAGATACACAAGGCCCCTGTTGGGGTACACACAGCAACACACACATATCCTTGGACTTATATCCTTATGAAAACCTTCTTCTGAGTAAAGTAATTCCCTTACCAGAAACAAACCTTAACCTAAACGTAAAGATACCTCTTATTTTAAACTTACTTTCAGGTCTGGGTATCCAAATCCTTTTTTCCATCTGTGCCACAGACCTCCATTGTCTAAAAACTATCCCATATACCATCTAGCTACCAAAAAGTCACTTAAGCACCACATGTGTATTAATCCGCAGTTAAAAGTAGTTTATACTCCTGTTTGCTAAAAACCACCAGCTGTTCTGGAAATGATTTAGCCTTTTTCAAGGGTTCCTAGGGTTCTTTGTGAAGAACCTTTTTGGAAGAAATAGTTGTTTGTCAGACTCAGGGTTCCATAAGGATCCCGGTTATCTTTCAAGGATGTTCAAAGAACTGTGATTGTGAACTTGTTGTGGGAGCCTCATGGAAAACCCTGGGTGGGTTCTAAATGAACATCCTGGGATATAAAAGGGGTGTAGGGTCCTTTTTAGGTGATACGGTTCTGGACATCCAGAGGGGGTTCTGGTTTGGAACCAGATGGTTTACCTTTTGTGTCACATTCTAGTTAGCATCTCGATGTGTGAGGGTGTAGGAACCTGGAGCTGAATCTCTTGTATGAGAGACGGACCGACACATTGTTGGTTTTGGTCTTTTTCACAGGATCTTTTTGACGTATCGAATAACACCAGCCTTATCTTTTAAGGTTCACACACAAATAAACATGGATATAATACTTGCAAGCTCACACACTCGGCAAATAAAAAAAGATATGTCCCCAGAGCCCTGCATACTTGGTGGCCCCCAGGGGCCCCCTATGGATTACACCGCTCTCCTGACACCGTGGCCTGACTGGGCTTAAGTTGAGTCGCCTTTAGCTAAAGTTTCAGACTTCATGCACTCTGTGGCCTCTCCGGAGCAAAGTTGAGCCTGTACACACACACACACACACACACACACACACACACACACACACACACACACACACACACACATACACTGGCCCTCGGGGTCTCAGATGAACACCTACATGCATGAACGCCTGTGGAAACACACACGCATACACACACTGCTTTGGAGATGTAGGTGACCCCCACTGTGGCAGGTCAGTGTCCTCACCTCACTCCTTCACTCCCAGAGGGACGGCTCTTGGATGGTTTCCTTTCTGTGAGTGTGTGTGTGTGTGTGTGTGTGTGTGTGTGTGTGTGAAGCATAGAGAATGAGAGCCACTGCATGCATTATGACCTTCAGTCCTCCAGAGCCCCGTGTGACCTAATTAAATTAGCGAGGTTGTTGGAGTGAATGAGTTAAAGCTCAAAGACTTTTCCCACCACCACCACGCATTAACACCAGCTGCCACTATCCATGTATATATGTGTGTGTGCATATATGTCATCGTGAGCTATATAGTTAAACACACCACAGACCTCTCTGGGAGTTATAGGGGCTGTAGCATGTGTTTGTGTGTGTCCGTCTCAAGGGTCTCCTTCAGGCTCTGTTGAGGGGTTCACATGCGTGGGTTTATCCATTTGTGAACTGGGGGGCCCTCTCAATCTCTTCTCCCCCCCCCCCCCCCCTCTCTCTCACACACACACACACACACACACAGATTTGTCAGGACCCACGGTGCTCTATCACCACACACCTCCACTAGACGACCTTAATGGGCCCAATCCAGACTGCTGCAAATCATCCAGACTACATGCTGAAAATGGGGAGGAGGGGGGAGGGGGTGAGAGCACACCGGAGTCGGAGGAAATGGTGGTTCGAGACGGTTTAGGAGTGAGAACAGAAATAGTAAGCGATCGGGGATGGAAGGGCGTCGACAGTATGACTTTAGGTCCGTGTGATCCCCCAGAGGAAGGTTTGTCACGGTGGGACCATTCCTCCAGCCGGGACACTGAAGGTCTCCACTGTGGCTTTATGGCTGCTGGTTAGTACATGTCATCATGCTGATGTCAGAGAGATGCATGGCGTTCTGAAATGTTCTGTTTCTCTGCTTTATTTCGTTCCAAGTTAAACATCTTGGATGTCGAACATGATATAAAACCTTGGGCGTTGCAGCCATTTGAAGACGTTACGTTGGGCTCTGGGGAATTTGGATGCACTCATCAGTGACATTTTATTGAGTAAAAGATTAATGAGAAAAATCAACAAATGAATCAATAATGAAAGAAATCATTATTGGAAGATACAGACATGTCAACCAGTCTGTATTGATTTAAAGATTAATCTCATTGCTATCCAATGAAAATCTCCAAATGTGGTGATTCTTCATATGAACCGAAAGGCGGGATTTAGGCTAATAATCCATTTAATGAAAAACATCATTCACAGAGCTGAAAACGGAGATGTTTTTATTCGCTAATGAAAAGATAAAAAAACAATACAAGTGACACATTGAGATTGAAATGAAAGGAAGGGAATTTTAGAGTGCACTGTAATTGAAGACGCAATTATTGAACCATTTGTTTTTAACACGTTTCTGGCTAACAGTTACATCTGGTCGTTTTTTAAGCATCGTTCCATTTCTGTAAGTGTTTTTTGAACAAAGTCAAATGAAAGCAAAGCTGCGAACAAGTGAGGTGACATATGGTTGGCTGGGAGGAAGAAAGGTAAAGAGATGTTGAGAAATGAGACGTGGGGGGGGGGGGGGGTTGCTGGGTGAGACACGGCGTCTAGAACTCACTTCTATAGTGGATGAATGTTTGGAGGAGTCAAAAGAAGGCAGGAACAAAAGTTCTGAGCTGGAGATGCAGGAGCAGCAACAAGGATGCAAATGAGGAAAAGAGAGAGGGAGTGTTTGCTTGAGAAAAGTTTCTGTTGACCTGAATATGGATGCGTTGTTCAGCTTTGTTCAAACAGCAGAAGGAGTCTTTCTCCGTCGTCGCTTGGTTGCTTCTCTTCATGGCGCGGCGGCAAGTTTCAACTTAATGCGATACGCTCATCCGCTGCATTGTATCATATGGATTGCAGCGAACGCAGCAGGAGCGCAGCAGCAAGGGAGATGAAGGGTGTGTGTGTGTGTATGTAGGAGAGACAAAGAGTGTGTGTCTGTGTGTGTCTTTGTGAATGCCAAGGCACCCAGCGTGCCGACATCCCATGTCTCCTTGGCTACACCGGGTGTGATATATACTGGATGTGACACATACGCTGCAGTATTCTGGACCGCCTCTGGACAGGAGGATGAGTGTGTGTGTGTGTGTGTGTGTGTGATGACAAGGACGCAGTTACCTTCAGAGTCCCATGATGCCGACTAACTCTTCAAACGAGGCTGTGCCTCCCTACCTGCTGACGGCAGCCTCCCACCTCTTCCTCCCAAAACAGCGTCAGTGTCTCTCTACCTTTCTCCCTCTCTCGCCATATGGAAACTATTACCGCCGCCGTCGTTCTCACCACCAACATTCCTAAGGGCTTTCCAGTGCTCGCTGACTTTACATCAACCTTGGTGCACCGCTCCCCCTTGTTCACGCTGCTCTTCGTATTCGGCTTATCTCTCACTCCGCCGCTCCGCCTTTTCTATTCAACCCAACATCCAGGATCCCCGTTTTATTCCCATATATGTCGAATTTTAGCTACTTGGAAGGAATGGGACGAAGTGAATTAAATATCATTGCCTTTTTATGGTGAATAGTGAGCAAATGATTGCTCCATGTTGGCATTGAAGTCTTTTTTGTGGCGTTAGCTCTGTTTTGGTCTCCACCAGAATGTACTTCACAGCTGTTCATCATCACATCACACCCTCTTTTTATAGCATCAATAACTAATTAAAACCAATAAACATTATTATCACAAGCATGAACACTAGAACATACATTATTGTGATAATACCTTAAATTACCATGTATGGAAAACAGTATTTGGCGTGTACTCAGTTTGGCACATCTACTAACATGGAGGGGACGGCAGGGGACTGGGGAGGGGGGCCACAGGGCCTAGTGTGAGTGCACCTTTAATTGCTATTGAATTGGTAGCGAAGGGAGTGAGGCAATACTATAAACTCATGTTTACAATGTTTACTGAGATAATACATCAGGTAGAAGTAGGCTCATTTTCTCATAGACTTCCAAACAATCAGACCCCTGATGGCCGGTAGAGAGAATGCAAGTTCAAGGCTTTAGCTTTGGCTTCACTTTTCACAACCAGACGTTGCCTCCTGCCAAATATGACTCTTTAGCTGCTAGATGCTCCACTAAGTTCACCAGTTGCTAATCCTTCTGTCCGCTGCTACCATTTCATCAAACTCTACTATTCCTCGTATTTTGTGCCTCCGTTTACGTACATATTTGCTATCTTCTGGAAACGTGGGGGTTTTAACGAAGAAATGTGTACAAAATCTGCTGCTTGTATCCAACTTTTTTCAAATCAAACAAAACAAAAGTTCTTGGATGGGAACGCAGCTTGTAACTTTCCTTCTCCGTCTCCCCGTTGAACTCACATCCATTCTATCATTTCATCCATAATGGAAATGTTCGGAGGTATCTGGGCCATGCCTTCTAGAGAGACTCAAGCTCTCATCAATTTACATTATAGCTCTCTGTGTCCCCCCCCCCCCCCCCCCCACCCCCTGTCTCTCTCTAACCCCGCTCTGTCTGCCTCCATTTCATACAAATGTATCTCTTTCCCTCTCCAGCTCTCCACACACAGTCAAAGACCACTTTCTGCAGCTCCTCTCCAGGGTATATGGTTCTTTAATGAAGACAGTAATAATGATTATGGATATTTTAAAACCCTCTGTCTGCCGGAAGCAGCGGCTGCAGTGTCTGCATGATGCTGAATTTCAAATAACTAAATCATGGCCATTGATTATTAATTCAAGAACAGCTTTTAAGATGACAAATATAGTGTCAAAGATGACACAGGAGCTGGAAATGTCCTATTTAACTTGAATGTTTCATGAAGCAACAGTGGCGATCTAGGGTGCCTCATGAATTTCCAATGGACGATTTAATTCTCCCTGGCTGAGCTACGACTGAAATAATTCAGAGAAAACATGAACATAATATTAATGAAATAATACTTCATAGGATGACCTCGAGCTCTCACAGAGCTACAGATGATGACAGCACTTTTTTGATGCAAAATGCGTTTTCTTTGCGATTACAGAACCAATCAAAGATGAGGGCAAGATAAAAGAACATGAGTAAAATGTAAAGCTCCCGAATGTCTGAACATAAAGCCATCAGCTGGAGATGCAGAAGATGTAGGTGAGACACGCAGAGCTCCGCCGCTTCATGCCTCCAATACTGTGTGAAAGACAGAATGTTTTATATACTCCGCCATATGTTTTTCATTGGATATGGCTGGTGTTTTGGGGGCTGTGCAGCATATAGGGGTACTGATTGCTACAGCAGAACAGTGGAAAACGATAGCCGCTCTCTGTGTGGGGAAAAAATCTCCATCGCAGCAAGTGATTTAATCCAGCGCTAAGGCTTAGAATAATATTTTTCTTAAAGTAGGTAAAACAGTCCGTCAGTAGAGTGAGATAATTTTACCTCTCAAGATCTCTTGAATCACTTTCTTCATATGAGTGGATTTTTTTTTTTCTGATCCTTTAACATTTGTTTGAAAGGAAATTCATTACAGCAAATGAAGGTTGCGTCGGGACGAAGTGAATTACGGCGCGCGGCGTTTTCACTTCAAACGTGCGGCTTTCAGATTCCATGTAGGCTTAAATGACATGTTGAAAATGGAGGTTTTCCGCTGCGAGTGTGTGCGTTAGCTCATTGTGGCATTCTTTGGAAAAGCACCTCTCCTGCAAATGAGACCCAGTGGATTTCCTTGAGACAGCTACTAGATGGCCTGCAGGTGTTGCAGCTCAGCGGGTGTGTGTGCGTCGGCTGGTGTGTGTGCTCCTCCCGTAGCCGATCGGTTAGCCACTCTTTAGCGTGCGTGCTCCCCTGCCGTGCGTCTGACAGCATGTGTACATTAAAAGAGGTGGTGGGGGGGTGCACTCAGGAACCCCTGTGTGTGTGATTACGTTGTGTATACCATGAGATTAGTGCAGACAGCTTTATGTGCAGGAACCGCCATAAATCTCCCCCGCCGCCACAGAACCGAATACCGCCATCGTTTATTATTCCCTAATAGATCGGTCCTTCGCTGTCTCTCCTCGGCTTCCCACCCGCACCAGGTTGTGGTTAGCTCAAGGACGAAACCCCCACACCGGATGGAAGAGGTCAAAGTTGATGTGGAGCTTTGAGTAAATCCGCCACGCCGGTTTCCTCATAGCTTATTTTGTGCCAACTTCAGCATCCTTCTCTCCCTGCTCTTCCTCCCTCGGCCTTTTCTTTTCTTTTTTTTGGGCACTTTACCCACGTTATGTCATGTCCGACGTCTTGTTCTCTCCGTCTTTTCCCTTGTGTGTTTGTTTTACGATGCTTCATCACTTCAAAACCCACCTCTCTCTCTCTCTCTCTCTCTCTCTCTCTCTCTCTCTCTCTTTCTCTCTCTCTCTCTTTTGTCTCCCGCCTCATTCCCTCCATCTCTTTGGTTGTTCTCTCACAGACTCGGTGCCCTCCCTCAACCCTGCCTCCCCTTCAGATTCTCATGTTCGCAAAGGCATATGCTGGCACACACACACACACACACACACACACACACACACACACACACACACACACGCACACACACTATCCCTTGTCTCCCCCGCCGGCTGCACCTGCGTGCCCGGCTTTGGTCCGGACACGGCTCGGGTTGCCGCTGTGGAATCTGGGAAATGTTGGAGCTGTCCGATTCGCCGCCCATAGCAGGTACAACTGCAGACGACATGCAGACGGACAGGAGAAACAGCCAGAAACACACGGACGGGGCTCGGACACACGGAGCAGTCAGGCTCACCGCGGGATTCAAGTTTCTTGCATTTTAGTCGTGTTTGAATTATATTTGGAAATACCAATAACAGTTTCTACAGTATTGAAAGGATGAGAATGAGTGGAGGATGAGGAGCAGGAGGTGGTGGTGGGGGGGTCACGGAGACTGACACTTGAGTGGTCTCAGCTCGGCTCGGGGGTCGCGGCGGGTCGACGCTTGGGTTGAGAAAATGATGTTTCTGCCCTCATAAAAGAGCTGTGGAGAAGAAAAGAGAGGAAAGATCCCCCCCTCCCTCCCTCCACCTCTTCTTGCCCCTCCCCCTCCTTTCTCCTCTCCCCCCCTTAGTGTCACCTCTGGACCCCTCCAACCCCCCACGCCATGTTTCAAAGTGTGGCCACATGAATGGCTCTATTGTTAACGGCTGAGAAAAAGGGAAGGGGGGAGGGGGGGGGGGGGGGGGGGGAGTGGACAGGGAGAGATGAGGGAGAGTAGGGAGAGAAAAGCAGACACTCTCAGACAGAGAGAGAGAGTGTCTCTTTCTGTGGCAAAACCGAGAGCAAAGGGAAACGGTAATGTCGCTCAGGGCGGCGTCTGAATGCCATGATTTATTTAGACGTTATTAGACGAACTCCATAAAGTTGTTTAGAAGTTCACCTCGCTTCACTTCCCCTCCCTCTCTCCTGCACTCCCCCAGTGTGTGTGTGTGTGTGTGTGTGTGTGTGTGTGTCTGACTGGGAGATTCACACGGCTCTCACACACCGTCCTGCACTCTCACACTGGACGTTTTAAGGTGGATTAGATGCATGAAAAGGTGGCATGTGAGTGATTGGACACGTCCAGACTTAGACCGTGTGAATGCGCTCCACGTTCTTGGACTCTGGCGTCAGAGAAGTGGAGATAAACGGAACAGCAATTTTTTCTCGCTCGACCACATGATTCGATCGGGACGAGGTGTCCCCACCCCTCCTTGTTTACGGGGTTAAGCCGGGTTAGCTCAGCACATCTGACGCCCCGAACACGGAGTCAGAAAATTGAGTTCCGTCCCAGGAATGTGCTGGAATTCACTTTGCTCCTTCCCGTCTTCCTTTCTGTGTGCTTCTCATTCGTATTCTCCTTTCTTCTTGTTCGCCACATGTCTTTGTCGAGTGGTTCTGAGAATCAGAAAGGCCTCCGATAGCCTGAAACGTTGGATCGGGTATCAGAGAGTATGTGAGATGTTTTCACAGCAGTTTAAAATAGATATCAGAGAGGGATTAATGAGCTGTTTTTGTTTTTGTTCGTTTGTTTTGAACTCACTGGCGTCGGACCGGTACTTGGTATGTGCGATACGCAACATCAGGTATTGGAATAGGTATCCAGAAGCAACAAAATGGAGCATCTATATTTCTATGCGGTTGCTGCATACCTTCCTGACATGTGGAATACCCCCCACAACCCCAAGCCTCTCTATGACTTCACTGATTTCTCTCTTTCTTTTTTCTTTCTTTCTTTTTTTCTTTCTTTTTCAAGTACTGCACCTGCCCGTTGGCATTTTAACACTCATACTATCCTCAACAGCGTGTGTGTGTGTGTGTGTGTGTGTGTGTGTTTGCTCTGCCATTCTGCAGTGCAGCTCGACTGTGACTCAGGGCACCATCAGATAGACTCACAGAATGCGTCTTGCAGGAAGCAAAAGGTGCTTGTTTTTGTAAGCGTGTGTGGATTTCCAGCGTTCGTGTTTAGGGAAACCAAACCGGTGTGTTTGGATGTGGGTGGATGTGTTTGGGCAAACCTTTTGTGTTTAGCAGGAGGGCATATGTACGGGCCTGTGTTGTGTTGAATAGACTTCTCAGTTTAAGCCGTGCTGCAGGACGCCTCAGGAACCTCCACCATGTTTACAGTGCACACTATAAATACGAGGACATGGGCGTGCCTGTCTGAAGCCCACCGGAAGGTGAAATATGTCCGTGTGTGTGTGTGTGTGTGTGTGTACGTGTTGAGTGAAGCTGAGTGCCTTTCCCTCCAGTCTTAAGAGTTACCTGATAACCCTTTGACCTGTGTAATGAGAAGTGGAACAGCGGCTTCCCAGCAGGCCTCTGGGCCCGCCTCAGCTAAAGCCCCTCCACCATTCACTGTGCTTCCTCCAGATCCCCTCTGGTGTCCGCCGCCAGCCAACACACCAGCAGATACAGCATTAGAGCGGGTTTAAGGCTGTTAGCTGGCAGCGCTGAGAGGTGGATGCAGCCCGCATGGAAGGGCAGGATGTGGTGAGAAAGATGCAGGTACAACCTGCTCTTTATCACATGATGTTGCTGCTGGGCGTGCATGACCAAGAGGAAAGCACTGTGCATCGTTTGGACTTTTAAAGGAACATTCCACCGATTTTATGCGGACTAGTTTACTTCCCATGGTTGGTGCTGCAGAGCTGAGAACTGTTTTATGTGTGTTGTGTCTCGAAAGGAGAGATTTCTGAAGTCTAAGCAAATAATCCTTCTGATGTCACAGCGATGTGAATATTTTCATGGAAAGCCTGAGGTAGAACTGGAGGATTGGAGTTTTACCGATAGTGAGGGTCTGGCAAAAATGCTGTTGCATGGTGGGAAACATAGGATCCGTTGTTTTTGGAGCTTGACCAACCCCAGGGAAGTTCAATTCTGACCGTTAAAAAGAAAAAAATCGGTCTCTCACAAGTCCCTCTACTTTATGGAAATGCAGTATTAAATTTCTGGTGCACCCTTTTAATTTGCACAAGCATAACTAATGAGACACATGCCTGAAAATCACTTTTTTTCCAGATGGATTTAAATCAGCAAAAATCATCTTAGTCCCTTTCATTACTAGCGATTTTTTTTTTTAAATAGTTCATTTGTATGGATTTTTGTCAGCTTTCAGTGAAAGCCAGAAATGGAAGCGTTATTTGGACAAATGGAAGTGCGATTTGTTGCTAATGTGACATTAGTAGGATTTGTTTAGTCTTTTGAACGGTGCAGCTGTGCAGCATCATTCTGGCGGCGTTCATGCTTTGTGATCCTGCATTGTTTATTTTTTAATGGTCAAACAGTTGTCTGACAGCGGAACAGAGAGAATAACTAAGCCGGTTGGAGTGCCGTGACTCCCCGAGTGCTCGTGTGGATTTGTTAGAAACACAAGCGTCCGAGGTAACACTACCGTTCTTAACATTACAGGCGTTCGCTTCCTCCCACTTAAACACCAAAGTGTCACTTCACATTCTGTGAGGGGGGGAAAAAAACCTCCTCCTCTTCTTCATCTTTTATTCTATAAACACTTACCCCCTTTCCACCCACGGTGACATTTATTTTAACCTGAGATAAAGCCACCATGCGTGTGCATGCACGAGGCCTACTTTCTGATTTCCCACCGTTAGCTATGTGGAGTGTTAAAGTCATCGCAGGCCTCAGGCGCCGAGTTGATAACTCATAGCGTTTGGCCCTATCAGAGGGAGATGGCCCTGTGCTGTGAGGGGAATGACAGACGTTGAGTCATTTGTGGAGTGTATGTCCTTCTGACTGCTGTGTTTGGTGTTCTCTGCTCTGGAAAGACCTCTGCTAGCTGAGAGCGGCCCACCAGCCCTCCGACACAAAACACGTTCAAACTGCGGCGTTTATCGCAGGGAAGCCGTTTAACAACGTTAAGACCTCAAGGCCGTTCTCTGAAAGGCACGGTGAAATTCTAATGACGATCATAAGCCAAAATCAAGCATATTTGAGTTGCATTTCATCAAGCTGTTGCATTAGACTCACTTCAGGCTGCAGGTTTCCCATCAGATGGCAGGTGTCGAATCATCAGTTAGGCTGTAAACAAACAGACTGCACGTCATCGGTATCAGACGTGGATGACAGACATCCAAACGGCTAATTAGCCAGCTAATTAGCTGGACGTACCTGAGCTCGCCGTTGGCTCGTTTCCTCCTCTATGGACACGCTTCACTTCTTGAATAGAACGGCGGAAAAACACAGAAGTTCTGCCAGGGAGAAAAATAAACGTGAACCTTTTCGTTGCTTACGATACTTAGCTTTCATTTCCTGTGCATACAGCCACACGCGTGTATGCGAGTGACTGAACTTCACATTTGTTTGCAGTTTGTTGAAGCCTCAAGCACTCCAGGATTTGACTCGAATGGCAGCAAAACTTCTGTCCTTCTACTTGTCAGAGTGCTTTCCTGTACATTTCACTACGTGATAAAAATCTGGCACATTGAGACTAAACACACTTAACTGAAGGTAACTGGGGGAGGTTCTGGTAGAGAAAAAAGCATGAATGAATGTGTTTCTAATAAGTTCTTTGGAGAGGGGACTATTTTTCCGATGTGGATCATCAGCCGGTTGTATTTCTGGGGTCAACAGGGGATTGCGTGAGCTTGTGTGGTAAAAATGCATTTAATTGTACCGCAGTTCCTCTGAAAAGGCACCTGTTCCCGGTGAAGGGGAGGAAATAAGAAGTGGGAGAGTTAAAGGACCCATCTGTTGCTCATCCAGCAGCCGGGGCAGGTGGCTCTGAGCTGGTTTAGATTGCAGGAAGCGAAAGGCTTTAATTAATCCTTCTCACTAATTTTGTGCCTCTTCTTCCCTCCCTTCCAGGTTCAGGGACGATAAGGGCTACGTTCTGTACCCTCAGATCGGGGACCGGCTGGACCTCATCTGCCCTCCGCTGGACACCGCTAGGTCCACGCCAGAGTACGAGTTCTACAAGCTCTACCTGGTGTCGGTGCGGGAGCAGGCGGACCGCTGCGAGGTGACCGGCCCCCCCAACATCGTGCTGACCTGCGACGAGCCCATCCGCGAACGCCGCTTCACCATCAAGTTCCAGGAGTTTTCGCCCAACCTCTGGGGCCACGAGTTCAAGAGCATGCACGACTACTACATCATCGGTGAGTGGAGGAGGCGGAGGAGCGCCAGGGATGGAGGGGGGGGAGGGGGGGTGGGGTGTGTGTTGGTGGGCGCTGGGGGAGGGTTGTTATGATTGCATGGTTGATTTCTGATTGTGCCTGAATGTGTTTGTTTATCTCAGTGATGGTGGTGATGATTGGGCGGGTGTGTTGAGAGTAATAGTAATTAGTCCACGGGTGGAGACGGTCCAGGACTTACACTGCAAGAAATGACCGGTTGTTTTTCAGGATATTTCAGGGTACGTTTTAAATGGACTTACCTTTAATTGATTTAATTTTTCTCCAATGAAAAGTGTTTCCTCCTCAAGAGAAAACACTTTTCATTCTATATTTGTTTTACAGCGTGGATGTGTCCTTCTATCCTTTAGTGAAGTATGGTTACAATTGTGCTTCCGTGTGTGTGTGTGTGTGTGTGTGTGTGTGTGTGTCATTGCTTTGTCCTGCTCTGATGCTGTGCTGGCCTCAGGCCTGTTTATTGTTACTGCCAGCCTCACGCTGACTGCAAATGGTGAAGCACCGTTTGTTTTGGTTTATTGGGAAGCTTTGGTTTGGAGTTCGGCTGTGTGAAGACCTGATGAGGTCATCAGGGCGAGACGGGGCCAAGCGTTTGTATCGGACGGAACAATCTGCAAGTAAAGGTCGCGTCGAGTGAAACCTGTGGGTTGTTTAGAAATACCGACCGAGTGCCAAGAGTATTCAGCGCTCACAATTGGAGCAAATCATGCAAACACACACACGCTCTTGTGCATGTATACACACACACACACACACACGCTCGCACACACAAGTTTCCAATACAAACATAAGCACGGTAAAACACCCCAGGAGTGAGAGAGTGAACAGGATAGACAAAGAGAGAGAGAGACCCTGTTTGATTCCCATAGCTCTCCTCCCACGCACCTGCAAGCTCAATTCACTCAGGTGTGCAAATGCTCTCTCCACTTCTTTTCATCTGCGGGGAGAGAAAAAACAAAAAAGCCCTAGAAAGCGATGGAACGAGTAGAGCCAGGAGGAGCAGGAAGCCGGGACAGAGACGGAGAGGCAGGCCGAGATGGAGAGACGGAACGAGACAAAGAGAATAGAAGATCTCTGGAAGTCTGTGAAGTCCCTCATGCCTCTTTGTGTTCTATATTTGTTCGCCGGTTTCAGGTGCGCTTGGCTTTTTTTTTTTTTTCCTCTATCAGTCTTCAAACCGTGGTGTTGGTGAAGAGAGGTGAGGCACTGGCCATGTTTCTCCTACCCTGCATCATTATCAACATGCAAGTATTTCTCTAAGATTAGATGTGAGGAGGTGAGATAGCACACTGTGTGTGTGTGTGTGTGTGTGTGTGTGTGTGTGTGGACCCAATGATACAGGAATTTTGGCCCGATACACAGGGAGGTAAATGGCTGATACCTGATTCAATGACAGATGTTGAACAGCACATTTAATCTGGCTAACTGATGAAACATTTAAAATCCATTACTGTGCAAGTACACGTGTTAAAATATTGTGCTTTTTGATATATCTGGTATATAAAATAAAAAATATATACATGGTGAGCTATAGGTTCTGAAAAGTGAAGCCAAAGCGGAAGTGCCTTAAACTTGCATTCTCTCTACTGGCCATCAGGGGGCGACTCCTCTGGTTGCAAAAAGAAGTCTGATTGTATAGAAGTCTATGAGAAAATGGTCCTACTTCTCTTGTTTATCATCTCAGAAAAACTTGCAAACATTGTTTATTATCTCAATCTCTAGTTTCAAGTCTTCTTCAATCCAGCATGATGCTCATTTAGTACATTATGGTTCATTTAGGGCGGGGCTACCTTGTGATTGGCAGGCTATCAATGCAGTTAGCTACTAAGAGGACTTGTGTTCTCTCACGCAGCTGTCAATCACAGCTGGCCAAGCTCGTGAACTTTGATCAAACCGTTAAACTCGGCAGCGCCGATCGACTTGTAAATCAGGATTTTGTTCCTGCATGAATTATTTCTTACCTCAAATGTTTTCAGAAACATTTTTTTATAATGAAGCAGCAAAAGTAAAAAATACGAGTTTGCTTCAGTCGGTAGGCAGCTCAACTGTTTTCTCATTTTACACCTGAACTTGTAAACACATCACGAAAATATTTTGCTGAAAACAGAATTTTTGATTACAGTGATTGACAGCTGTGTTCGAGGCTCCTCGGCTCTGATTGGTTGTTTTTTACCAGGCTTGCAAAGTTATCAGGAGCACGAAGAGGAGGCAGAGGAAGCAGATGTTTTCTCATTTGTCTCATGTATAACTGGCAGAATACAGTGTTATTCTTATTAGGTTACCATTATTTTACACATATCTTAGGTTGATTTTTTTATATTAAAAATTCTCTGGCTAGATGTTGACGGCAATGTTTATCATCCATTGTGTGAGTATTGTGGGAGCATGAAGCCAGTGTACGCTGGAGAACTTCATCATCAGTGAACAAGTTGCTTTTTCTCAGTCTTAAACTGGAATTTTATGACATTGCAGTCAAGTAAAAACAATCATAAAACCCTTCAAATTCAAGGTTTAAACGTGGCCCACGGCCTCTATCGAGCCCGCCTCTCTTCTCTTCTCCCACTCGGCAACTGGAGTGTCCAGAGATAGAAACACCTTTATCTGCACACACAGACCAGACTGATCGATTGACAGCTCCAGCCCGATCGATGACGGCTGCAACACAAGGTCACACACACACACACACACACACACACACACACACACACACACACACACACACACACACACACACACACAGGTGAAAAGACGGAGATAGCTGATCACAGAGAGCGTTTGGTCCGGATCACTGCTTGATAACATCACCACATAGCTGCACAGTGTGTCTTTGTGCTCTTAATGAACAACTGTATGCCGACTCTCAGCAGAGAGTCTGTGAGATAATTCATAATCCTGCTCGTTTAGCGGGACATCTCTGCCGTAGCTTGAGTGCTAACTGACCTGAGAGCACATTTCATGTCCCTGAATCCGGCACCAGTAAATGTATGTTGTGTGTGTGCACAGGCCTCTGGGAAATCTTGTTTTTTAATGAACCTATAGCGTGACGTGATTTCATTTGAACACGGCAGCCGACCATGGCGGCACACACACGGAAGGAGGTTATGCGGTCGACGGCGAAGCGGAGGAAACAGGGCGGCGGAGGTTAATTTCAAAGTTAAACCCGTCGCAGATGACTTGCTGGAAGTCCGCCGGGTAATCAGGTCGCCGCCATAATGTGCGGCGAGCGATACTGAAAAACAATTTAGGATTTTATTCATCATCCTTCGCGTTGACATCATCAACAAGTGGTCGCTTTCAGAGAAAAATGCTGTTTGTGTCTTGGAGGATAAAATCATGCAAGCAACGTGGGGGAAAAACCCCTTTGCAGTCACTAATGCATCACAGATGCCACTGTTTTGTAATCAGATTACTCCACTCCCATGAAATGTAATTCTTTACTCCTGTATCTGCGGAGAGGAGCGAAAGAGTGGGGAAATTGATTAGTTATACTCGTTGATTGATGTTTTCATTCATAACACAAGGTCAGAGTTTATGTAAACCCATTTCTCTGTCACCCCCCCCCCCCTCTCCCTCAGTCCCTCCACCCTTTTAGTTTCTCCTCTCTCCTTCTTTCACTCGGTACATCAACCCAAAACCACAGATCAAGCCTTTCACTGCTTTTAATGAATCCTTTGAAAGCAGGCGCCAGGCCCTTGTGAAACACACACTCATGCATGCATGCACACACACATGCACACACACACACGTGCACAGTCAGCGTGCGGCCTCGGTGACGTGTTTCCTTAATGAGAACTGCGTCTCCATGCGGCTGATCTGCAACTTAAAGGAGAGCACACATGGGGTGAATAGAGTTGTTGTTAAAACTGGTCCAGGATCAGATGCAATTTATTTTCTGAACTTTACCCAAATTACCAAAATAAAAGCTCCCTTCTCTTCCACCATGCAGATAGTTTGAGTCTTATTTCCCCGTGAGATTGTTTCGGGTTTTCTCCGGTAACAATGTTCCTGGTTCCTCTGGAGAAAACGGGTCAGACCTCATGTGAACTGTTTTTATCTGACAGAACAGTCCCTATAAAACCTGATGACAACTTAGGCTGTGGATTATAGTGTTATTAAATTGTGCTTGAACCTACTCTTTAATCTCGTTTTAAAGAAAAATAATGACCATGTTGGGTTTGAGTATCTCCCATCGTGTCCCAGAACGAACTAAAACATAACATTACAAGTAATGGGCCTGGCTAGCAGTCAAACCAACATCTCTTCCTTTGGAGGTTGAGTGATGGAAGTGAAGGCTGGAAGGATGTAGAGAGGCTGAGTCACAACGAGGGGAGAGATGGAGGATGTGGAGGGAGATCAAGAAAAGCTACAACATGTATGTGCAGGGATGAACAGGAAGGGGACACGGCGAAGAGAAAGACAAGTGATGGAAGATGGCAGGCTGTGTGTGTGTGTGTGTGTGTGTTTGGTGTGTGTGTGTGTGTGTGTGTGTGTGTGTGTGTGTGTGTGTGTGTGTGTGTGGTTGGTGGGATTTGAGTGTCACACACAGACCTGGCTTCTCATCTGCAGGGTGACACTGAAACAACATGGCCACTTTCAATCACCGCTGCTGCTGCAGGGACACACACACACATACACACACACACACACACGTTCATGTATGTTTGAACACACACCAGTGAATGATTGCAAGCTCACAGTCAACATACATGACCTTATATGTGAGTGACCCTCTCTCTCTCTCTCTCTCTCACACACACACACACACACACACACACACTCACATGTCACCAATCTTCCTCCACGCTAACATATGCACGCTCACATCTCCATACACTGGGGCGTTCTCATAAATATATGCACTCGCACACGTTGGCATGCATGTAGGCTTGTGGTTGTAAACACAAAATAGTCTGAAAATAGCTCTCACACACACACACACACACAAACACACTGGTTGCAGAGAACGGGTCAGTCGCTGTGGGACTTCAGTGTACTGTTGTCGGGCAGATGGCCGTGTGTGTGTGTGTGTGTGTGAGTGCATGGGTAGGGCTGAGGTTTGGTGTGACTATGTGCATGTATGTATATGTATGGTGGACATGAAGGTATTTTTCGGTGCTCGTGTGCACATGAATGGCTCCCGGCGGTGTGCTTAGGGAGCAGGGCCCCCGGGGCTCTGCGGAGAGCCCGGTGCTTGCCGTCGCACAATAGCGGAGATAAACAGCCCCTCCCGCTAATATGAATAATAGAAGAGCTGACTGGGGCCTGCACACCCAGAAAAATAAGTCTGCTTGTTTGTGCATGTTTGCGTGTGTGGGTCTCAGTGTTGTAGAGGAAAGTTAACGTGTGTGTGTGTGTGTGTGTGTGTGTGTTTGTGTATCGTGGTGTGCAAACTTTATTTTCTCTCTCGTTGACTCGGTGTTGTTTTCCTCTTCTCTGTCTCGCTGTTTATCTTTCTTGTGTCTCCATTTGTTTTGCTTTTCATCTCTTTCATAATGGCAAGTTTTGGTTGGTGTGGTTGGCTGTGTGTGTGTGTGTGTGTGTGGTCTAATTGTTGGACAGCACGGGGGCCGGCACAACTCGTGCAGACAGCGATGTCGAAGTGTTCAATAATGCAGAGGTGCTCTCTGGTTTATTTATCAGGGTTAAGCTGAAATAAATGACACAGAATCTAGATGGGGGAGAGGGAGGGCAGGGGGGGGGGGGGGAGTGAGTGAGTGAGTGAGGGATGGATGGATGAATGAAGAGAGGGAAAGAGCGAGTGAGGATTGGAACAAAGATGGGGAAAATTAGTGAAACGGAGAGTGAAATAGAGGAGAGGGAAGAGACAATGGAGGAGAGGAAGCGGAGAGAAACACTGCACTGCAGCCTAAATGAGCTGCACCTCCCCGCCACTCGCCGTTAGTTTATGATTCCCCGTGTGCATACGTGCGTGGCTGTGTGTGTGTGTGTGTGTGTGTGACCGAGGCGACTGCAGCGAGGAAAGCCAAAACTGAGAGATTCAAGGAAAAGGACGAGTGTGTTTCTGTGTGTGTGTGTATGTGTGTGTGTGTGTGTGTGTGTGTGTGGGAGCAGCTGGATGGAAGAGGTGGAGGATCCAGGGACTGTGAGAAATCTATATCTGCTGAATTTTTGATCAAGTTTAAGCCCTCAGATTTGAGCCTCCTGCCAGGCTTTAAAGCGAGCAGAGACACGGGGGAGAGAAGAGGAAGCTGCAGGAAGGCGGGGAGACGAGATGACCACAGTGAGGGGCTCAGAGCGAGGGTAGCGGCGGTTTGAAACCCAACCATCCCTCGGAATACTAAATGCTTGTGCAGCACTATACATCCCGTCTCGACATCAGGCCCAGATAAAGAGACACACTTGCATCTTACATCTCATTAAACATGGAGCCTGATGCATTTCTCTCCCGCTAATTTAACGGTGTTTAGGCTTTGAAAGCCCGAAACAAGCACCACCTTTATTATGCACCGAACTGTCATTGAACCTTTTTGATCACATTCATGATGCTGGTCACAGCTGAAAGAGAGATATCTCTGGTCAGAACGAATTTGAGTGTTACCGAAATAGATTTACAGCATGCACATAAATAAATCAAATGAGGCTTTCTCTCTGGCTGCTTACACTGCTCTAAAAGAAGATGGCAGTATTGTTGAGATATTAAATTCACCGCACAGGTCGCTACCGGATACTTTTTTGAGGTGGAATGTTTTCTCGATCCTCTCTGCATGAGTTGTGTGTACGAGGTGAATCAATCAACACGCCTTCAATGTGGAGAGCTGCGTCCTGATCCTCCAGAGGCTCCGAACGCATCACAGCGGCCGACACGAGGCCGTCCAATTTCAACACTCGGCCTCGGAGGATCCACCTGATGGATCCTCACGGTCCGACTTATCTCACGATTCATTGCACGTCGCCGACGATTGTATTTTAATCCAAAACATGGCGCCTCAGAGCGGATCAGCAGTGGAAGATGCGGCAGAACACACTCTCACCTGAAATATGTCATGAAGCATATCCTCGGCCATAATATCAAATAAAAAAGTATCAAATATTACCTCTGGCTCCATTTTAGTCATATAACATTAGTTACCTCTTTCTTGTCAACCGCAGCTGGTTGCTAGGTGACAGGAGCGGAAAAAGGTGACGCAAATAGGAAATCCTCTGTAGGATGCATCCTCCGAAGGATGCATCCTCCGAAGGATGCGTCGTCTAAAGGATGCGTCCTCTGAAGGATGTGTCCTCTAAAGGATACGTCCTCCGAAACATGCATCCTCCGAAGGATGCATCGTCTAAAGGATGCGTCCTCTGAAGGATGTGTCCTCTAAAGGATACGTCCTCCGAAACATGCATCCTCCGAAGGATGCGTCCACTAAAGGATGCATCCTCCGAGGGATGCATCCTCCGAGGGATGCATCCTCTAAAGGATGCATCCTCTGAAGGCTGCATCCTTGTGTCCTCTGCGTTGTCTGAAGGATGTGTCCGCTGAATTAGAACCGAACTAACTAACGTCGACCATTCCATTTGTTTGTATTGGCTCTGTTGCATGACATCTGCTGTAGTGAGCACTTAAAAAAAGAAAGTGTGAATATTCTGTTTCCTTGCATGGAGAGTAAAAGTGGCAGAGCATCAACACACTCACACACACGCGTCGTTGATGAGGCCGTCCTTCAGTTTGCGTCCACCTGCTGAGAGAATGTGGCCTTTTGTTACAGAAATCACTTTAAGATTCTGGTCCAGCCTTAAAACAAACGGGGCAATGCTTTTACCATTTCAGCTCCAGTCTCAGTTTAATACGCTTTTAAAAACCCACCTGTACGCACTGACAGTTGTGTGATGTCTATTCCAAAATGTTTTTAACCTTCTTCTGTTAGATTTTGTTTTTCTCTCTGTGTTTGACAACTTCTTTAAACCCACGTTCTTATTGTATTTTCTGAGTATGAGGTTTCTTTGTGAGACTCCACTTTTGAAAGGTGGTGTAGAAATAAAGTTTTATCATACAAATGATTATATATGCAAACTCAACCACCTCATCTAAATGCATTCTCAACGTGTATTCACACCTGTACTTGGAGGTGCCCCCCCTTTGATGGCAGGAACCGGCCCTTAGCTGTTGGACTGATGTCCGAAACTTTCCCCCCGTTGGTGTTCTCTGTGAATCTAACTGCATGTATAGTGACACGCAAGTAAAATGGTGTTACACATTTTTCAACATCAAACGTGCTAAAGCCTTTACATGCGGCGTGGCCCTCGGGTGGGGGGGTGGTGGGGGGGGACATGCCTCGGGTTCACTAGCAAGCCAGTCCCTGACAACTATTTTGAGGTGGACATGAGACTGCTCTTCTAGCCCGCAACACATATTTCACACTCCACTAAACACATCGAATTCTTGGGGCACACCGCCTCAGTTAAACTCTCATGTGTGAAAATTGCCTCCAAATAAAGTGCGAAAGTGGAAATGGAATAGAAAAGGCCAGCGTGGGGTTTGGTGCAGCGGACCCAACTAATTTCCCCTCCAGAGATGGAGTTTATCTGCATCTGTCGGAGGAGAGGAGGAAGTGGATTGTCGAAGAGATAACTCTATTTACTTTGCACTGTATATGTTTCTCCACACGCCCGAGGACATGTACGCACACTTAAATCCGGCGTGCATACTGTATGTTGACACCTATGGCGTGGGATACAAACGAGGCCGAGGTTTTCGTGGTAAAGATAATAGAGGAGGAGAGAGGGAGCGGGAATGAGCTGATGCAAAGTGACACTGGGAGAGAGCGAGGGATATTTGGGCAGGGGAGGAAAAAAGAAGGGAGAGGGAAAGAAAGGGGAGGCAGAAGATGAAAAAAAAATGTGTGTTGAGTGTGAGTAAGAGAAAGTGACAGATCGCCTGCCCGATTTAGGTCAGCAATCAGAGCCGCGCTACTGTCTGCGTGTGTGTGTGTGTGTGTGTGTGGGCGGAGGGTGCGTTCATGGCTGTTGGCGTGCGCTCGGGTCGTGTTTTGTGTGTCCGTCTGTTTGTGTGGAGTTAGAGAGTTGGTGTGTGTAGCGGTGGTGGTTGGGGGGGGGGATGATTGCGTGAGTGTGTGTGAATACAGCGCTCCTGTTAAAGGTCAGACAAGAAGAATCCCACCCTAATTGGATTGAGCCTGGTTTATATTGTATGATCTTTGTAACCTCCCTGCACTGTCTCTCTCTCTCTCTCTCTCTCTCTCTCTCTCTCACACACACACACAAACTTGTTCTGGTTCCCTATCACAGCTTGACAGACAAAGGCATCATTGTGCTGCTGCCTTCTGCCGAGGAGGGGATGTGTTCCCCGACAATCAGACACGGGGGACTTTAAAACAAGCGCACCTCTCTGCTGACCTCTGCCATCAGTAAAACACATTAGCTTGGTAATATAGCTTTGATTTAGTGTCCCGGTTCACGCAAACATGACCCCCTGATCAACACAATGAAAACATTCACGCAGACAGATGTGTGTGTGTGTTTGTGTGTTTGCTTACACACACACACAAACACACACACAGACAAACTTTGTGTTGAAGCGTTTCCAGTTGAACCATCTGTGCTCCCTTTTAGTGATTGGAACGCTTCAACATTCGAGGAAATAATAGTTTGATTTGTGCGAGTGGAATCAACATGCCTGGAGTTAGGAAATAGTTAGCTTAGCATAAAGACTGGAATCAGTGGGTAACTGCTAGCCTGGCTCTGTCCAACGTTATTTTTAGTCTTATTTACACGATGCAGCTGTACTTGCTTTCTTTCTAAAATGAGATGACAGCTAGCGTGTTCACCTAGCTAAGCATAAAGACTGGAGGCAGGGGCAAACCGCTAGCATTCCTCTCCAACAACTTTCAGGAAGAAAACAAAGGATGTCCGACTGCTCCTTCAAGAGGCACACTGCTGGGTCTTTTAAGTAACGGGTGTGATCTTTGCCATGTGGGAGGGAGATTATGGTGCTCTTGGAGGTGAATTGGGCCCGGCAGCTGTTCCGTAGAAGAAGAGGGAGAGGAAGAGGAGGAGCGGGAGGAGGGATGGTAAATTACAGGGAAACGGAGGGGGCTGGAAGCATTTGAGCACCAAGCAGAAGCACGAGGGAGCGGAGGAAGAGGCTGAGGGGTCCGATGAAAGGGGACTTCTGAGCGCCGCTGTGAGGAGACGTGGAAGGAGACGCCGTCGACGCTCGGGCCGAACACACGAGGACAAACAGTCGGCTGCAAATCCTTTTTAACCAGCAGTTAAGCGGCCCTAATTACCCCCCCACCCCACCACCACCAACAAAAAAGAAAAAACTCCACAAAGAACATCATTATCACTCTACAGCCGTGCACGCTTGTGCACGTACACTTGTTTATTGAAGGGAGATTCATTAGCGAACTGGCTGTTTACTTGTTCGCCGCTAATCGTCATTGGTGTGAAATACTTTGGGTACATTTCACAACTACAACAAGGCAGTTTCTACAACACCAGAGCCCAAATCCTTCCCCCCTCCACAAACACACACACACACACACACACACACACACACACACACACTCCACCTTTATTGGCTCGAGGATCTCATTCTGTCTCTCAGCCTGGCTTATTTCTACTTTAGGGTCAACTCAAGCCCAAAAAAAAGCTTAATTTGATGCATGTTGTCCGCTCCAGAGAGCCAATGGTTTTGATAATCGCTTAGAATGCACAAAACGTACACAAGGAGAAAAAAAAGGGTCTGGGAAGTGGAACGAGCGGCGGAACTAATGGTTCTGATGTTGTCACGGTCCCTGTAAGTCTGTGTGACGGGCTGGGGGGGGCCAGGCGGGACCAGACGGGGCCCAGACTTGGCGAGGCTCCGCGGCCCCAGAATCAGTGGCAGGGTTCGCCGTCTTGAATGTCACCGGAGACGCAGCGCTGAGTAAGTGATACAGTAAAGAGTTTCTGATGAAGACTGCTTCATGTAGTCCCTGCAGGTCTAATATTAATCCTCATGGTTCCCTCTGGGGGGGGGCTTATCCTCCATTATAGTACCACACATCTGCCACCGCTATATACGCTTATTATATATTGATGACGAGGGGGGGTCGGATAATTGAATATCCTCATCATGGATGGGAGCGCTTGGTCTCGTTTCTCCACTTCAGACTACCTCAAGTGGGTGGGGGGAAGGTGGAGCCGGGTTGCCACTTGTGTGTGTGTGTAATACCCTTTTGTCTGCCTGTGCCCCCCCCCCCCCCCCCCCAGCTCCAGCTTTAGATCCAGGCCCCAAACACGGCTCCAGCCCTGCTAACCACTGCTTTAATATATGCAATTAAGAAGCTAATTAGAGTAATTAATTCAGCCAGGGCCAAGGCCCAGCCTGGCCCCTATTCACCGCATTGGAACTCCTCCACACACACACACACACACACACACCGAGTACACAAAGAATGACACACACACTCAGACAGCGCTCTGCCCTCATTATGAGCGGGGTCTTTGTTGGCCGTGTGTGTGTGTGTGTGTGTGTGGGTGGTGCCAGAGAAGTCGGACATGAAGAAAAGGCTGTAAATAAAGACAGAGAAAGTGAGGCAGTCAGTTGAGGCATAATGAGTGAAAACAGTGAACTAATTCATCGGCACCTCCAGCCTCGCTCCGCTGCTCTCTTGGTGGCGCTGCGACGGAGGACGGCCCCGCCGTGGCGAGGAGCGTCTGAGGAGACGCAGCTCTGCGGCGGGGGCCTCTGGAAGCCGGCCGGCTGGGAGGGAGCACGAGGTTTCATGGAGAACGGCCAGTCTCTTTTATAGGTTTAACCTTTATTTATCCAGGTTTGTCCCTTGGAAGATTTAAGAACTCTTTTTACAGGCCTGACCTTGCCAAGAAAGCATCATTACATTACCGCGGGTCCATTTCAAATTATTTGAAGCTTTAATTAAGAATAAAGTCCTATTTTTTCCCCTTTTATTTTCACAATATAACAAGGTGAACGGGGTAGTTTGTTAGTCTTGAGTGATTTACACGCACGCCATAAACCTTTGATGGCTCGCATTTGGCTCGGCTGGCGTTGCGCAAGAGAAGCAGAGTGATTCCAGGTTTGTTATTTTTGGAGTGTGATTAGGAAATGTGTGATGAATTGGAGATTAGAGCAGCGGGACAGATTTATGGCACACGGAGCACGCCGCTTTAAACGGATTACTGATAAAGTAATCGAAGAAGTTTTGGCGGCGGCGTTCGGAGAAGAAAAAAGGTCGCTCAACCCACAAATATGACACCGTATGACAAATTAGTCATAGTTTATTTGGGGCTGCTGCGTTATATGAGATGCTAACACGATTCTGCCTCTTTTGCTGGGATTTGTGCTACCTTTTATACATCCTCGCGTGGAACTGATATTTTTAGCTAAGTACCCCTCATTGAAGACACTGACGTTGAAGTGCACTCTTTTTGCTCCCTGTATGTCGAGAGTACATCACACTTATATCAATCCTTACACCGCCAAATCACTTCTTGTTATGTGAGAGTCAGCTTGTGAGAGGAAAATGTCTCCCATCTGCCATGTTTTGGCATGCTGTGGCAGCTTCTTTTTTAACCAGGCCTTTTAAAAGAGCTGCTTGCAGTCCTTAGAGCTCAGAGTGGTGGGCTTGTGATCTTCCAGGAGGTGGGTGTATCCGTGTGTGTGTGTGTGTGTGTGTGTGTGTGTGTGTGTGCTGTCAGTGTGTGAACGCCATGATCTAATATCACCTGAGCTGTTTTTACCAGAGAACTCCATACTTGACCCTATTAAAAGTTTCAGGTGGGTTTTCTCTTTTCTCCCCCGGTTTTTGTCATTCTGCATGTCTCTGTCTGTCTGCCTGTCTCTCTCTCTCTCTCTCTCTCTGCACGACACACTCATTAGTCTTTTAGTTGCTCTCCGTCCTCGTTCCGTTCCCTGCTGTAACTCGGAGACGGCACGAAGAAAGCGAGCGGTGAGGAGATGAAGTGCAGGCATCCCTTTGCGATCAGATCGAGCAGAATAACGACGTTTCTGCTGAAATTCATGATGATGATGTTGAACTCATGTAAAGGAGAATATGAGGTTCAGACATCTTCAAATGCTAAGTCATCTTTTGACTGCATATGAATGAGATGCGGCAGGTTGATCCAGCAACCTTACTGCTGAAGTGCCTTTGTGCAAGACAGTGAGGCTTTTCCAGCAAAACACAAGCCCAATGATCAACGAGGCATCACATTATCATCCATGCATTCAGATGTTTAAAGCAGTGATTGAATCAAAAGTTAGTTTTTAACCTTTTCATTCCAGCCCTCTTTACCAGAAGATTTGTGTGTGTGTGTGTGTGTGTGTGTGTGTGTGTGTGTGTGTGTGTGTGTGTGTGTGTGTGTGTGTCAAGGTTATAGTTTATAGTCCAAACAAATACATCGATGAATTCTCATCCTCACTAATGTCTCATAAGTTGTTGCAGCAACTTTTAGTTCGATACCATTTATTGCACTAATGTGGTGCTAAGTAAACTATTGGCCACTTGAGGATTGAAAAATAAATATTTCAAAGATCGCTCCGGAATCCTTTCGTAAGACACGAAGAGGACAGAAGAAATCATCGAGGCTGCGAGTAGACGGATCATCTCATACAGGGAGGTTGAGTTTCAAAAAATGATTTCACTCCGATGAAAAGGCCACTATGTGGACTAACATCATCACACATGCATACAATTTGGATCATTGGATCCAGAAGAGTCTCAGATTTCCAATTCATGCAATTCCAGGACTGTTAGGGACAAAGAAACATGACTCAGCGATACTGCATGCAAAGTGTATGTTTGCATGGGAATAAAATAAAGTGGACATGCCCCTCAAAGGGAAGACTTGTGGGCATGAAATTATGACATGACGTTTCCTGTCATAATTACCCCGCCAAAATAAATGCAATTCACAATATTATCCCGACAATCATTCAAAAGGCACTAAAACAACCTGCAAACATTTGGTTGAGAAGGAAATCATTTTATTGCATCACATCACAGATAAGACTTTTATTTTAATGAAAAACAACCAAATAATCTTAATTAAGATGATTTAAATGATAAGATCTCCCTGTATAATTAAAGGATAAATAGATTTTATAAATGTATTCTGTATCCTTTTTTGTTGTAAATCTCTCTAAAAAATATTTTTAGTTCTCTACCATGGCAGCAAGTATTTAATTGAAATTCACGACGATGAATTTGTTGTGTTGAGTTTATAATAATAATAATAATCATAATAATAATACATTTCATTTATATAGCGCCTTTCAAGGAACCCAAGGAAGTTTTACATAATGGTAGGAGGGACAGAGAACCAGACAGTCATACACAAGAACACAAGAGAAGAAATCAACTTTTCCAGTGCTGTTTTGAATGATCATGACCCGTGATGAACTCCCGTCCCGTAGAAGTCTTCATTTCCATATTTTGACATAAGGTTAGAGGACCCCTCTGAATATGACCATGCCAGATCTGAAGATCTTCCTTCACCAACTTCTGGCCGTTATTGTTATTTAGCCTCCGTCCTGACATTGAGGACGCCGGCGCCCGCAAGGAGAGGAGGTTAACTGTGTATCCGTTGAAATATTTATAAGATCTAGAAATATAACTTCAGTATGATTTACTGTTTACAGATTTACAGCTGCAACACAAGTTCGCTTCGCACGCGTCGACCTCGACACGTTGTGTACTTTAGCTCGGCGCTCTTATCGGCCTAATAAAGCTCGTCAAACTTGAAAACTGAGGTGACAGAAACAACAGACACACACACACACACACACACACACACACACACAACCTGGTTCTCGAGCACACACAGGTTTTACCAGTCGCCACGCACCCGACGGCAGCGGATCATTTCACTTACGCAAACGAGAGCGGGGATTAGACGTTAAAACACACAAATTTGGGAGGAGACGGACAGCAACACACACACACACACACACACACACACGCTCATTCCAACACTCATGGCGTGCAGATTTAAGACACACACATTAACACACTTTACAAACAGACTGACACATGTGGACTGCAAACACACACACACATTTCTGAGAAGCAGAGACAAGCACACACACACACACACACACACACACACACACACACACACACACACACACACTCACACACACACACACACACACACACACACACACACACACACACGATAATAAACAGGCAGGCCATACAGCTAAGCACACAGCTCCTAGCAGACTGCTTTAATCACAGAGGAGCTAAACAAACACAACTGTCATCACTCACTTTCCCTCACTGTTGCACACGTATAATAATAAACACTGATACACACATTCTGTTTACATGCGCGTGCACACACACACACACACACACACACACACACCTACACACAATGTGTAATTGCCCTATGCTTTCTGCTGTCCATCATCTTCTTCCTTCATATCCAACCCTTCTTCTTTCCACTTTCCTCCTCTCTCTCCAATCTCTCCCCCGAGCAGTGTGCAGGCGCAGATGTCAAGATGTATTATTTCGGCTGGCTGGCTCCCATGTTCTCTGCATGTGTGTGTGTGTGCGCGTGTGTGTGTTTCTCCTGCTTTCCTCTTTTAGAAACAAAAAATAATGGTGGGGGGTGGTGAGGAAGAGGAAAGGGGGCCGCGCTGGTAGAGATTAGTCAAACATTTCTGCCGTACAACGTATTTGGCCGTGCAGGCTCAAGCATACATTACAAAGAGCACACACACTTCAAGTATTACAGTCACGGTTCAAGGACATTTAAGGCAAGTGTACACACACACACACCGGAGCATCGGATTGAATCTGTGTTGATCCATTAGAAGGACCTCCATGCTCGTCGGGATTGTGTTAGAGCCCGGTCTTGGCCGGTGCCTTTAAACACTCGAACTGAGCCAGGTTTAAAGTGCTTCTCTCTCTCTCTGTGTGTGTGTGTGTGTGTGTACACAGTGCCTATGGTCTATGACATAGCCGCTGTTTGAAAGAATGGCATGCCATGAAAGAAGGAAACTAAGGGAGAAAGAAAGGAGAGACTGTTTTCTCCAATGTTTCTTGATCTATGAGTTGGGGCCTTCAAATGGACGGAGGCCCCATGTGGCCCCTGACGTGGAAAGAAATGATAATGGCAAGAGTAATAGAATACTAATGGTAGTGGTAGTTAAAATGTCTTACTGCTTTTAACAGATTTCTTTCTCCTGGTAATCTTTGAAATATGCTCGAAACGGCACTTAAACAAACTGGAATCATTTCACATTTTGTTAAGAAACGAATATACAACTGTGTCACACATGAAACACACATCTTTTTTAATGAAAATACTTTTTAGTGAAACACGATCAAATAATCTGAAATAAGATTATCATAAATCATAAATTCCCTGTATAAACAAAGGATGAATAAATTGTGACAATGTTCATCGATCCCCTATAAAGCCATCATCCTCCCTTCCCTGCATGTTTGGCTCCCCGCCTTGAAGTGGATGGGAGTTTTGAGTTTGTTTCTGGTGAGATGCCTGAAGGGAAGTCTGTGGTTAAGATTATCCTGCTGAACAAAAGTCTAAGTATCATAAACGTTTGTTGTTTGTTTGCTACAGAGCTTATTTTCTGCAATAATCCTAAATCCAACGGAAACATCCCATCATCGTTGTTGAGGGCAGGGGCGGACTGGCCATGTGGCATACCGGGAAAGGTTTTTTGTTTTGGTCCGGCCCATGAAAGTGGTAGGCCTTGATCGGCAACCCATTGTTTTTTCAATTGACACTGAGCCCAAAACACCTTAGTCCAAAATATCACGTTTTTTTTCTGACAGGCTGTATTTGTGATCTTCTTTGGTGGGCCAGTCTGGGCCAAAATGCCAGGGCTGATTTTTGGTCCCAGTCCGTCCCTGGTTGAGGGAACCAATGAGCTGCTGACTTGTGGGTTGGCCTTCAGAGGAAGTCATTGGTGGGGACCCGAGGAAGTGAACTGACCTGTGAGGTGATACATGTGGTGTTAAAGGCAGCGCTATGACATTGGACATTATGTTTTGGCCTTTCATTTTTGACTCTTAAACAAACAAAAAAATGTTTTCCTAGATTTAGTCGATCTGGACAAATCTATCCCACCAAGTTCTAGATTGATTGACCATTTTGAATTACGTCCAAACAAGAGATACTCTGGGTCATATTTGCTTCCCAGATTTGTAATGTTCCACGTACTTTTGCATTCAAAGTTAGCTGAAATGCTGTGGCCAGGTTTGATATCATGGTTGAGTGGACTTCCCCCTTGGTGGGTGTGAGCAGCCACACTGCGTTCTCTACCCAGCACACCTAACTGCACTCTTCAGAGGAAAATTGAGAAAATATGTTTGCTTTACAATTCTCCTCATAATTTGCCTTTTTATAATAAAACAGGCACATGAACACAGAGAATGTACCCAGTGAAACACGAGTGAGCTCGCCCACCCAAAATCAAACAAGAGTTGATTGTGCTTATTGCTCGATATCTGCCACCAGATCGAGACCCAACATTTTCCGGCCTTTGAGTGTAATCTATTTTCCTATAGCTGGCCAGCCGACCGGGGAGCGCAGCCAAGTCTAAGCAGCCGGGTTTAATGATGTATGCAGATTATCCCGTTCTGTTGGGAAGTACTTTAGCTCCAATCTTAAATAAAGTTTCCCTTAATGGCAAATCCAATTGTTTGAAAGGTCTCTGCTATAGGCCCAGGCATGCTCCTGCAGTGGGCGGGGCTTCCCCACTTCATCACCATGGAGAGTGTGACAGGAAGAATTAGTCAAGGAGCTGAGAGACCCAGGTATGCATGTTTATTAGACGATGGACCTCAACGATGCACTCATTAAAATGTCTGATTGTGTTGCCGTTCATGCACGCTGTTTCCTCAAACGCGTCATTCATCAAACACACACACGCAAACAAACGCGTGCATGTTCCGGCGGCTTCTTGTCCTTTCTGAGCTCTCATGGAGTTCATTAAAAGCCTTAATTAGAATGACAGTTATGTGTAATTACAGTCTTTAAGATGTACAGCTCCTCTGCAGGCCCACTCCTTCACCGCCTCCTTTCACAAGTCATTGTCTGAATGGAGAAACTCGGTGTCTGAGCGCGTTCATACATGTGTTTGTGTGTGTTTAGGACCTAACGGCGTGTACGTTCTGGGGCTTTGACATTTGCCATTTATATCACCCAGAAAGGAGTGACATTTACGGGGTCATTTCCCCTCCCACGGACTCTGCCGTTCCCCCATCCTTCTCTCGCAGTTGCACCCTCGCTCGTCCTCCTCCTCCTTCACACCCGTCTGCTTCCCTTCTTCTTAATTTAGAAAGCCCTCCCCGCTCCCCGACGCCATCTTCCCACTTGCTGTGGCTTTCTTTCTCTCCTGCTACATGTCACAGATCGCTGTCACGTTCCTCCCTTCAGACCGTTGACCCACTTCCCTCTTTCTTGCCTCGTTCCTAGTTCCCTGTTCTACCAGACGTTTGTCCTTCAGCCAAAGCATCTTCTCTCCCCTTCCTGTTCCCCTCCGTTCAGCCAAATTTTCTATTTTACCAAAAGAAGCATAACCCAGATATCGAACCCAAAAGCAAGAAATAGGCCTGACGTCATTTGACCGTCTGCCCTTCAGAGAGGTTTTGTATCATCGCAAAATGACTTGGCCTCGAATGTTTTCCTGATTATATATTGTGGATGTGATGTGTGTCTTCTTTGTCGATCGTAGCATTTCAAGGGAACACTGAATCCTGAGATTAGTTTTGATTGTAAAAGGAGTAGAAAGAGGCAAAATATCCACATTCAAAAATAACCACGAGGGTCATACAGTATTCTCATCGCTCCCGAAACAGCGTCATGCCAATTCTTCAGCAGCATCTCTATTTTCTGAAAGTCACCATCAGCTACAAAGTTGACTCAAAGTCACTTCTCTTATTGCATCTGACAGCGGCGCGTCCCAGAGGGAAGTTTTGGCTGCGGATGCATACAGTGTTTGGTGTGCTGTTTTTCCTATTGAAGGGTTTGCACCCCGTGGCAGAGCAGAACGCACGCGGCGAAGGGTCGCCTCCTCCGCCGTCTTCGGCATGTTGGTGGCGAGGCGCCAATGCTGTAATCCCGCAATGACAGACAATGTCACAGCTAGGTTCTGCCTGAGAGGAAGCCCCTACAAAGACGGGGACGGCAGGAAGGCCGGAAACATAAAGGCAATAATTGAAAGGAGAGGCGGAGGGAAACGTTGGAGAGGAGGGAAAACAACAGCTACTGGAGGAGAGAGTGATTGCTGCAACAGACACCCCCCCTCCCCTCTCCTCCCCCGTGATGAAAGTATGACAAAGTGACAGGAGACGTGGATCTGCGTTCGTCGTCTCCTGTTTTCCTCTCCGCTGCACAGAATCCGTACTTAAATTGAGCCGGTAAATCAGGCTAATGTGAGGCTGAGGGCTTTTTATTTGGTAATTGTGTGCGTACGTGGGGACGGGGGAGGGGGGTTATCAGGGGCGACCGGAAAGACAACGGGATGAATGATGGGAGCATTAATGTCAGAGGGAGAAACCTCCCCAGAACCGTTAGTCATCACTGTGCTGTCCTGTTAATTGAGTCGTGACTGGTTATGCAACAGGTCTGTGTGTGTGTGTGTGTGTGTGTGTGTGAGTCACAGGAGACTCAATCACAAAAATACCTTCATAAAATCTTCATAATACCGTTTAAAAAGAGTGCAAGAGTTTGGCGGTAGTTGGGAAACGAGGAAGGACGGGAGGAAGGAGGGGAACGGGGGACGGGAGTGATGGACTTGGCTGGTTTAACCCAGATCCAAGCAGCCGCAAGGAGGAGTGGACAACCGGAGGTGTTTCGTTTTTATTCTGGGAGCAACTTGGGAATAAAAGAGCCAAGAGCAGCGAGAGACAGTGAGAGGGAACGACGAGGCTGGCGCTGACCCATTTCTCCAGGCCTCCAATGTGGCGGCGGATAGAAAGCAAAAGAAAAAAAAAACCTTAAGACGGACACATGGCACCGGGCGGATGAAGAGACACGCCGGGGGTCTGCGGGAAGACTTCAACGGCTTCAAGTGTCTCTTCTTGCATCACCTCAGCCGACACCGGGAGAATAAGATCACGTTCCGACACAGGCTCCGCCTCCTCCCTCCTGGGCCGCCGGTGTCGGGGTGCGTTTCCCAGACGCCTATCTTTTAAAAAGCCCTTAAAAAAAGAGAAAAGAATCAGTGCTGCAGAAGTCACTCAGGGATTCACTGATAAGGACTCATTAAGTATTGATAAGTAGTCATTGAAGTATTCATCCAATATGCATGGGGGTCCACTCAGGGTGCACTTGACAGGGATTGCAGGCAGAGCCGTTTCTAGCATGTTAGCGGACGTTAACGGATAGATACACACTACAAATGCAGAATGGCCTCGCCGCCCCGGGACGGGGACACTGACCCAGTTGTGAGGAACATTGGTCGTGACTGTCCTACATGGCCAGCACTTTACCCACGTTACACAAGGCTCACCCAGCCAGTCACTGGGCCTCTTTTTAATGGCTGCCTCTTTTCTTTAGCTTTCATTTCCCTCCCTCGCTTTGAGCACGTCCTTCTCTCTCTCCGTCCATTATGCATATCTGAGCTCCGGAGGTCGCGTTTATTCGCCGCGGATTATTTTCTTGTCAGACTTGTTACGTTTAGCTCGTGCACAATTTGTTTCTTGTCATTAAATTAATGTGAGAAGGAATCTGTGTGTTTATGCCCCCCCCACCTCCCTCTCTGACCCCGTTCAGCCTCGTATACATCTCTTATAGAGACCATAAGCAGCTTTAGGGGCTGCATGTAGATTGTTTATTCATGCAGAGACACAGTGACCATACTGCCTTAATGTTGCCGTCGACAACCGTCATTAACCCGCTGTGGATCAAACCAGATTATGACCTGGGGGATATCGCATACACACACACACACAAACACACACACACATACACCTACACATTCACACACATACACACACACACACACACACACACACACACACATTCACACACATACACACACGTACATACACACATACACACACATAGATGCACATTCACACATACATACACACACACACCACATTGACCTTTGCACACACACATGAAACATTTAGAGCCACACATACAGTACATTCATCATGACGATACTGACTGGATTAGCAGTGTGGAGCCGTCTTAGTGAATCACGACATGCTTTTAGTCAACAATGTGACAGAATCCTGCAGCATCTTTCAGGCCTCCAACAATACTCCGTTCCTCCCTGCCAGAACTCAAGCATGAAATGGCAGCGGATCTGTCACAAGCGCTCAGACTCCCGTTCAGCGCGGTGCATGCATGTGTGCGTTTGTGGAGATCAGGTGCATTCCACACTCTAGTCCACTTTTTTCAGAAGTCTGATGGGCGGGAGGAAGAGGAGGAAGAGGAGGGGGGGCTGTGAAGGCTGCTGTGCCGTGGCCCAGTTTGTTGTGTGTGTTTTGGTGCTGGAGGTTAATGCGATGTGATTCCGAGTCGCCCAGCCTCCTAGCATGCGGGACATCGAAAGATGGAGAGACAGAGGGAGGGAGAGGAGAGAGAGAGAGAGAAAAAGAGGAGAGGGAGGTTGATTGTAATGGAACTGGATGGATGGAAAGAGAATAACTGCTGAGAATTAAAATGTCACCGGGCACCGAGGAGAGATCAACCGCACACACACACCGACACCGAGATGATTTCATCCTGGATCGTGTGTGTGTGTGTGTGTGTGTGTGTTTGGTCATGTGACTTCCACCTCTGACCGTGACTCAGCTCCAGCGTCCAGGTCTCTTCGCCGCTCACACAAACCTGCAGGAAGACGCTCAAAGTGGCACCGATTAGTAACTTTTACACAACGTCACACAAATACGAACGTCATACTCGTCTACGTTTTCAATTTCATTATCACAGAGTACAAATGAAAATGGAAATGAGGGGTTCCCGGCAGGAATCAGGCAGATTGGTTGCCAGCAATTTGGAATTTGTTTGTGCACTTTAAAAGTTATTAGATTTACTAAAGTAAATGTTGTCTTCTGATTTGAAAAAAAATTTAAAAAGTAGATTTTTGAAATGCAAAGTATAGAAACCAAAGTATGCTTAAGAGACGTATTTTGGAGAGGTACTTGGCAACATATGAATAGGAAAAACAAGATGATTTCTATATTTAAGCGGCAGTCCGTAAGATCTGAGATGCGTTGCTTCTAGCGGCCTCTCTGGTGGTAGATGGAACTGCAGGCGAGCCTCTGGGACTCATCTCCCTCACCAACAGTGTGACTGTCTCTCATCTGTGTGATGTCTTCAAATGCTCCACACTGAGGAGGTCCATGGTTTTCCCTCGTTGGCGTCACTTTGCTTCTTGATGACTTTCCTTCTTCACTTCCATTAGTTTGTTGTTTCTTTTTCTTGGACAGGAAGTTGAATGGTCAGCAGTAATGAAATGTATCTGGTCCAACACTTTAGACTAGAGGGAGCCTGACTCAGCAGCTGGAAGTTACCGATTTCCCATTCCAAGTAAACGCAGCATACTTCGTGAGTAGCTCCACCTGCAGACCAACCGCTGACTGACGGAAAAAGATCAAACTCATTTAGAAGTTTGCGTGAATGTGGCCACAGACACGGAGATCCTATTTCTGGACAAAGCAGCAACAAGCACTTTCATTAGTGGTCACATGATCAACCACCATTGTTTTAACTCACTCTTTGATAGATAGGAACTTAAAAGACAATTAAATAAATTATGCAACCAACATCTCCACAGCAACAAGTCTTTCTCTGCACACATGACCTCATGCGAGGAATCCATCCTGGTCCTCGCCTGCCTCCAAACCTCATGCATACCTCCACGTCACCAAGCATCAGAGGCGCCAAACGTCCAGGCGCCTTCGCCTCGTCCCTGTTTGGAGCTCGTCCCGTTTGTGGATCAAGTGCAACCGCACCAGTCGGCTGTGGGCTTTTGTCTCCGACTGAACAAGAAACCTGCATTCTTTGCAGGGAAAAAGTTATGTTGGAAGTAATCTAGTGTGTTGTGTATCTGGAGGTGGAATGTGAAAATAATACTGGACAAGATTGTGTGTTTTTTTTGGAGGGGTTGGTGAAATAAGGCCCGTTTTGTTTCACTCCACAACTTCATGCCTTTCCCCCTCCTTGTTGCCGCGGCGATGTAATGGCTTGTTATGGCTTCGTTACTGCTTCATAACCAGGTTATAAAAGCGCCAGAGAAGATTTATGAAGACACTTTTAGTTACAGGAAATTTCAGTGGCGAGATCCAGGTTTTTTCTTTCTTTTTTTTTGGAAAACGAGGGACAGGGAGAGAATGAATCCTTCAGCTTCGCCTCGAGGGAGAGGAGATCAGGTTATATGCTCTTCATCATCTATGACTCATGAGGAGCTCATTGAGCCTCTGGAGAGTGAGGACTACAAATATAACTGGGAAGGCCACTGTAAATCCAATCCCACACACACACACACACACACACACACACACTTCCCGGTCCACCCACATGACAAACTTAGTTCCGTGGTTGTTTTTGGAGAATGTTGTCGAAAAGCAAAACAAGTGGAACCAAAAGGAGCATTTTAAAGGCAGAACTGCAGTCAAACAACACATTGGTTAGCACAGATACTTTGCACACACACACACACATACACACACACACCGACGCACACAGAGACACACTCCACTCCTGCTTTGACATGCATCACCAGTGCTGGAGGGGGTGATGCATTTGTGTCTTTCACGTTGCATTTGCATCCGTGATCATAGCTTCGGGTGCTGACACACTGATGACGAGGCTCACCCGCCATCACACACCAGAGGCTTGCGGGGGCGCGGCCCCGCTCGCCGTACGCCAGACGCTCGCCAGTTTCCTCCCTCGGCCCCCGTTTGCTCGTTTATTCATGGCGTCTGTTGTTTAATCTGCTGCTCGTCACATCCGTTGTTGTTGCCTTTTATCTCGCCGTCATCGGTGAAGCTGTTCCCACGCCACGCTCCGGCACGCGTGTGTGGAACCTACCGACACCTGGACATGTGATGTCCCTCCGTTCCAACCGAGAATACATGCAATCTGGCAATAAAACAGCACTTCTTGTGACTTTAGAGCCAGAGTGAAATGTGAGTAATGTCCCATCGTAGACGTGTTAGAAATAACAACATCAGCATGGACACAAATTCACATCGCTCGCACGGCAGCGAGTGTTTTTCTGCGGGAGGCCGGCTGTCACTCAGCATGTGTGGAATATATAACAGGGCTGCAAAACACATGGAGGCGGGGGGACGGCAAAAACACGGAGGTCCGAGCTGCGTCTTCATGCAAATGAGGCGGCTTTGCGTCGTCCACTGCGGCGGGCGATATGTCAGACGTGGGGGATTAAACCCCCCGGGGTTAATGAACGCTGCAGAAGATAGGATTCAACTCTGGCGTTCAGCAGCAGAGTGGAGCAGAGATCTGGCCCGGCACTGACCTTGGTAATAACAGGAGAGGGAGACTCTCCTCCACTCTGTGATCCTTCCCCGATACACCGATCCGCTCCCCTGCCTGGCTGCCTGCCTCCTTGTGAGCCCCGGCGCTGTGCAGTCTGATTGAGGTTGACTGCGGTATTATTTCATTAATTAAGTTTTTCCACTTCCTCCGCCTCTCCCTCCTGCCTTCCTGTCAAACGAGGGTGGAGGAGCGACGCCCTTCCTCTCCTCCGTCCTCTGGCACTTCACATCCCCCCATCACTGCTGATCATTGTCTCAATTACTCATCCCTCCTCTGTCTCGCTCTTTGCTGCTGTTCTTCCTCCTTTCTCCTCTTATCTCATCCCAAATGGCCCGATACCCCCCCCCCCCCCCCCTCCTCTCTGTCCTCCCGGAGTGCGATGGGAAAAGATTTGAGGCATCTCTCCATCTTTCCCTCTTCTTCACTCGCCTCTCATCTGGATTTCACGGATGTTCTGTGATTACTTCTACCTTGATTGGGTGATATCTGCCCCCCCCTCAGCATCTCCAGTGTTTAGCCACTAAAGGATGATGGGCTGTTTGGATCCCAGGATAGAGCAGCCACGCCGCCTTTGTTCACTTTGTCCCTGTGGAAGTGAGATTCACAGGAGTAGTGGCGCCTGCAACATGTCCGACGGACTCGGATACAGAAATGGCCCTTGTGATATTTGTGACCTGTTGATTGTGATGTTAGAAAAATAACTTGCATTTGCAAAATCCCATAATGTGTGGAGGATCCATTTGGCTCGGCTGCTCTCAGTCTCCCGGTCTCCCTCTTCTTTGGATCCATTAGCGCTCCACTTTTCCATAATGGAGACATTAGAGTCTTTTACCTCTCTGCTATCTATCATGTCATTTAAACTCCTTCCTTACTTTCTGTTTTTAACTGCTCTACTTTTTCTCTGTCCTACCACTCTCCCCCTTTCTGAGTCTCGTCTTCCTCCCTCCTCCTCCTCCTCCTCCTCCTGTCCACTGGGCTCTACATGGGTCATCTCCAGCGTCTCACATGGTCTCCTGTCCCCATCATATCACCAACAGCTTGTCAGAGCCAATCAGTCTCCCCCGGCTTCTCTGCACGGCCTCCTCCTCCCTTCCTCGCCCTCGTCTTCCTCACCTCCCTCGTCTCCTGTCTCCTTCTCATCCTCCTACGTGTGTTAGGAGTTATCACTCTCAGAAATCATTGTCCTCCATCCTTCATCCATTCCTTCGATCAGCTACGTCTTCATCAGCCGACTGTCCTCCGATACGACTTCTAATTTAAGATGTTTACCATTCATGATGATTTTTTTTTAAATATATTTAGTGCAGTTGCATTCATTGTATTTATTACATTTAAATATACATTGTATCCACTTATAATGGAGACAAGATAGAAATAGAAAATACTTTTTAGTTTTGATTCAGTCAGTGGTGGAAATGTGGATGTTTACCTGGAAATATAGAAAATCATGCAGTAAAATCTTCAATGTAATCATGCATGTTAAATATACTTTAGTGTATTACAAATATATTTACATTTTCAATAGTATATTGAAATATACTGACAAAGAAATGTACGGAAATATATTGAAAGTGTACTAACATCATATCTAATCATAATCTAAGTATTTGTTTAACACACTTTAACATAAAGAGAATGTATTCATTGGAATACACTAGAAGTATAATTGAGCATACTATTACTACAGCAATAATTATGCTAAATTGCTTATATATTATCAAGCCACTCAATGCATTTTTAAAAGACTCGTAACACAAACAAACTTAAATGAAATTAATCAAGCATATATTAGTACATACACGGCCGTGTACTTAAGTGTAATAAGTGTACTTATTAAATGATTCAATTTTAGATTCCTGATCCATCCCTGTCTCCTGGCTACCAGCCTGCCGCTCGCCTTGACCCCCGCCTGCTTCTCTCCTCCTGCTTTCACACTCTGCATCCTGCAGAGATGGAGGAGCGAGGGATGGAGGTGTTGGAAGTAAAGCTGCTTCTTTTTCACACCTCCCTCTCTCTCTCTCTCTCCCTCTCTCTCTCTCCTGGGCCATCCACCATCCCTCCCTCTAGCTTCAGACAGGCTAATCTATAGCCTGAAGCTGATATTTCTTTAAGGGGACACAGTGAGGGTGCACCCCAGGGGCTATAATTGGGAAAATGAGGATAGACAGGTGGCGTGTTGGGCTGTTGGAAGGAGAGTGAATGCTCGCTGTCTGTTTTTTACTCCCCACACAGATCAGTTTTCACGCGTTTCAAGTGATCATTTCTCATTTGTGTACATGATTGATCTCTAACACTTCACGTCTCTATCCCTCCACTGTCACGTCTGATCCCTCCATCGGGATTCTCACTGTGCTCCTTCATCCTCCTCCTCCTCCCCCAGCCTCTGTGACCTGCAGACTGGTGATCTCTAATGCATTGGCTGACATGCTTTATGTAAGAAGAGGTGTTACAGGGATCCGTGCCCACACACCCTCTTGCCTGTGCACTTAGTCAGCGGTGCTTGACCCCCTTTGGCCTCCTTCCTATAGCTTCGCTAGAGAGAGTTTGACTCCAGAACAGGTTAAGAGGCTGATTTGAAATGTGACTCTGTATCTCCGACTCTGTAGCTCCGGTTGAATTGCATCCTTCTTCTTTTTTTTCCAGTGAAAGAAAAATGTTCACATCTTTAAAATGCATATGAAATCCTTAATTGCCTGTATTAACACATCAGTCCCTCAATTTGAAATTGAAGAATTATCTTTAATTGGCTTAATTAAAACATACACATTCATAACAGTAATGGGGTTGAACCATTTGAGCTATAACTCATTCAACACAGACTGTATTCTAACCAATCAGTCTCCACTTTCTCTCAACAGTGTTTTTGTCTTTGATTGGATTACCATCAACAAGTATGTGCCTATCTAGAGTACCCCCCCCCCCCCCCCCCCCTGCTATTTTCCCAACTGACAGTGGTTGAGACTGCAGCGCGGCAGGGGTGTTAATGAATTCCAGTGTAGTGCTAAATGAGGACTTGCTAAAGTGCTGCCGCCATGTTGTTTGACATTTCAGAGCTTCTGGTGGAGTTTAAATCGCTGCCTCTGCAAATGTCACTCGTTGACTCTGTGAAGGCCGACCATTTCAGGAGAAGTTACTGTAGTCGCTGGCTATACATTGAGGGAAAGTGACTTTAATGGATGTTTTGTCCACTGTGTGTGTGTGTGTGTGTGTGTGTGTTTTCCACCCTGCTACTCGGCTAATTGTGTGATTTTTGTGTTTCCATCCCTCCAGCTACATCAGATGGGACGCGTCAAGGCCTGGATAGCATGAGGGGCGGAGTGTGTGCCACGCAAGGCATGAAGGTGGTCCTGAAAGTGGGGCAGAGTAAGTCTCCTCAACGCACACACACTCCCATGTATCACTCCTCAAGCCCACTCTTCTTCTTCACACACTCATACACACACGTTTTTATTCACGTGTCACACACAATCGCTCACTTAAAGGGACAGTTCAGGTGTTGAGGCAGGGTTGGAACAGGCACTTATCTATAGTCGGTTTATTACTACAGTCAATTATGGTCGCCATGCACCCAATTTGGAGAAACAGACCAGAGTAGCAGCAATGTGCTGCTGAGGACAGAGGCAGCAGGGACGCCGAAAAAAATCAATATCACTTTAAGTGAATGCTATATTTAGACTATGTTTACTGCTTTACCTCGCCGCCACACAACTGTACAATCATGTGTTTGTTTGTTGCCACCAGACTCCATGGAAAAAACCTTTTACTTTTACTTCAACAGAGTTACTAGTCTGATCAGTTCGTTAGTTTGTGTGACTTACAGGGTTAGTTCAGATTCACACAAAGTCACACTGTAACACAAAGAAACCAATCATGGAGTCCAAATATGGTCACTTCCTTCGCTGGTTGCAAAGATACCAAGATGGCGAACTGCTTCAAAACCGTAGTCCACACACCATCGGGTGACATCATCATGACGACATCCGCTTCTAATAGACAGTCTGTGTTCAAATTACACAAACTATCCCTTTAACACTCAGTGGGACTACAAGCTTTGTCTGTAGTCCACTACATCTCCCATCTGTACAGTACGGGGCGGATCACATTCCTTATCTGACCCACGGCCTCCTCCACAGTTAAACCTTCCCTCTTATCTCCCTCCTCCTTTCACACACACACACACACACACACACACACACACACACACACACACACACTCACCTCGTCTGCATGTGTGTTCTCTCTGAGCACATTAGGGCTCGTTAAGTGGTGAGAACAGCAGAGAAGTGTGAGATCAGTCAGCTCTAATGAGCCCTGTTGACTCCTTTCTCACTCTCCTTTTTAACTACTACTGACTCATGCTGGACACACACACACAAACACACACACACGCTGAAACTCACATAGCCCTGTGCAGCATATATACATTTCAGGTATGAACATAAGCTCACACGCGGATGGCGTGCAGACGGCGGTGGTCCTGCAGGCGTGTGGCCACTAACAGACACGTAGGCACACATTTCCCCACGCGGCTGACCTGCCAGCAGGCACGCCGTAATAGAACGACTCCATTCAGCACTGAAGCACACAGTCAGTGATTTGTAATGACTCGTAGCCGCACACACTTCTAATTTGTTGGTGAAAAGAAATATTCACAGGTAATGACCCTCACACGTAGGCGGAGAAACAGCACCAAAAAAAAGGCCCTTTTAAGCGTTTTCCCTGACCTGTGCATTCCTACACATAATAGGCACCTGTCCTTCACACGACCCCCCCACCCACACACACACACACACACACACACACACTATCCTCTGTTATCTTGGCCCTGTGTGTTGTAGGTGCACTTCAGTGGTGCTGATGTGGCTCTATCAGCCAATAAGATCAGCACAGTCAGCTGGGCTCAATAGAAACACCACACACACACACACACACACACGCACACACACACACTTTCTTTCCCATGGCCATTCCACCACACAGGCGATGGAAACATTCCCCCCCCACACACACACACACACACATTCAAACCCCTCTGTGAAGTTCTAATACACACATCTCTTTATTTGTCATCTTTCTTTCCCTTTTCTCTCTTTCCCCGGTTCATCATCTGTCTCTCTTCCCCTCCACCTCTTCTCTATTCCCTCTGCATTGCCCCCCCCTCTCTCTCTTTTTAACCCCTTTTCATTCGAGCAACATTGCTTGCTTCCTTTTTCAAATTCCCCTTTTCCCTGTCCTCATCACTTCCCTTTCACTTTGCATGCTGGCCGTCTCTCCTGCCGGCTCTCAATCCCCCCCTCTGTTATTTCCACTCTTCCTCTGTCTTCCTGTCTTATCTGCTATGTGGCTGAAAGGTCACGTCTGTGTTGTTTGTCATCTAAATAAGCCGGCGTGCCGCCTCATGGTGATCTCTGATGAGATATGCTGCTCTGTGTCGCTCTGAGGAACACACACACACACACACACACACTCGTGAAACACACCCCTGGCCCACACACACATTGGACCTGTCTTTACTTATTTTATTCTGTATCTATCTTGGTTGCTCTCTCTCTCTCTCTCTCTCTCTCTCTCTCTCTCTCTCTCTCTCTCTCTCTCTCTCTCTCTCTCTCTCTCTCACACACACACACACACACACACACACAACCCCTGCCGACCACACAGCAGTTTCTATTGATCCAGACAGCACCGCCCCCTAACTTCTGTTTGGTTGACTGTCATTAGGGAGCCGCCAGCCAATAGCCTTACCCCCCTCTAAATGTCAGCATGTATAGGTTGACGGCTGTGCACGCACACACACACACACACACACACACACACACGGTCTGCACATGGACTGTGATGCAGTGAGTGGTTATACTGTACAGCTTCACCCCATGGCCGTCTCCATTTCTGCTTCCTGCTGCTGAGATGACCAATAACAGACTTTCCTTTTCAAATGTTGCATCCACTGCAGAGCCGAATAGCCTTGTATCCCAATATAAAGTCCTTCCTTGCAGCCTACTGGTGGCCAGATGGCTCCGAAGTGAACAAAATGAGTTTTTTCTGAGCCATCTCTTTCTGTGGTGACAAGTGGCACTTCTGCATCTGTGTGTGTGTGTGTGTGTGTGTTTGCATGTGTCACATAAACGCTCTTTAATGCCATCACCATTACTGAGGGCTTGCTAGACAGATGGCCTGATTTAGCGACTACAGATTACAAGCCGTTATGGCCTTGTGTAAATTAATTCTGGCCAAAACAACAAGCGGCCTCTCCTTAGTTTCCCATTCAAACAAATGGAAAAGTGCTCGTACACGGCACGTCGAAGCCCAATCAATATGTGCTCTCCTATAATGGGAAAGGAAGGGAGGGAAGCCTTTATTACACCTCCTCCGTCGCTATCTCTTCCCCCCCCAGCTGGCTCTCTCTTTGCTAATGTTATTGGTTCCAATTCCGAGAGCTGTTGTGAAAGACATCCTCGGTAGTCCTGCCACCCCGCTCATATTACACCCTTATTCTCCTCCACAGGCCCGTACGGACTGCCACCGAAGAAGGAGCCGCCAGCAGGACGCACCACCAGCAGAAATCCAGGTAAGCAGGAGACCAAATGACGATAATCCACAACGGATGTGTGTATGAAGTGGATGGAGGGAATACACAAAGGCTGGTGGATGAAAAGAGAAGCAGTGGGGGGAGGGAGGGCGACAGATGGAGAATGTGCAGCGGTGACATGTGTGGATCTCTCTATTTAATTCCACATCTCTCTCTCTCTCTCCGTGCTCCATATCGCTCTCCTCCCGGTCTCTGAGCCCAGCCCTGCGAGCTAAGTGCCGCGGGCGGGGAATGGATGGCTAATAGCTACCTTGGGAGAAGGAAAGAAAAAGAGAGGGAGGAGAGAAGGAGAGAGGGCAGCCGGAGAGAAGGCTAGACCGGCGGCGACATTTCAGAGAGTTATACTGTCATTAGTTCGGGTGGCCTGGATTCTCTAGTCCCGTCAAGAGAGAGAAAGAAAGAAATGAGAATTACGGAAAGATGAGGGTGGAGAGAAGAAGGGACAGGGGAGTGATGGAGCGGAGTGGATAGTAGTGGGAGGCACATAAGGAGGGGAAAGAAAAGAATAATTGAAAAGCAAAGAGGAGAAGGGAATAGAACAAGGAGATGGAAATGGAGAGAAGCCCGATTCATACTCTCAAAGTCGTCCAGCGGAGCGGAAATGATCTGCTCTCAGCTGCGTTCATTTCTACTTAAAAAAAGAGAGAGAGAGAGAGAGAGAGAGAGAGAGAGAGAGAGAGAGATTCGGGCTTTTGCTGGTGACCTTGTGTACGATACCAAATGTGTTAAACATGGCACTCACACGTCCATACCTCCTATGGGTGAGAAGTGTACGTGTGAAGTGTGCAACAATAGTATGCATTGTTTTTACCGGAGTGAGACTGATTTACATCACGCCCGTAATGAGAGATTTTACACATTTTTGACGCTCAGACACATCACTTATCTGATCTGATGGCTTCGACTCCAGCAATGACGGTTATGCCAGCATTTCTAATCCCCCTGTGACTCACCTCAGGTATTAACTGGAAGATTGCTGGTTATTCACAGTCATTTTGTGTGTTTGTTTGCTTCATCTGATGCTGTTAAGGGATGTGAACTAATACCTCATAGGGTATAAACACCGTAAATACAGACGTAGCCTGCCTAAGAAATGAATGAATGAATGAGTTGGGCCAGCAGTGGATCTGAGGTGGGTCTAGGTCACCCAGCGGTGCAGACAGCTAGCAGCTAGCAATCCGAGACGGCACCCACGCCTTTATATCATTTAAAGGTTGAGCTTTATAACCCTTATAAACTCATGTTTACAATGTTTACTGAGATAATAAATCTGGAGTGAAGTAAGGTAATTTTCTCATAGACTTCTATACAGTCAGACTTCTTTTTGCAACCAGAGGAGTCGCCCCCTGATGGCCAGCAAAGTGAATGCAAGTTTATGGCACTTCAGCTTCACTTTTCAAAAGCGGAGGTTGAACCCTGGTCACAACTCATACACATGCTGCTAACTCACTCTGTAGAGTGATGCAGGGTGTCACATGTCTGCTGACGATAGATTTGTTTGGAAACTGTAGAAAAGAGATGGTGAGTGTTATATCGGCACTGACTGGCTTATGGTGTTCAAGGCTAATAGATTTTCGAAAGTCAACAGCAATGTCTCTTTCCATAAATCTTAACCTGGTTACTCAAGATGATGCACAGACTTCGTTGGCAGCAGTTTGTAGGAACTATTTTCTCCCCATATCACCGCGCTTCCGTCATCAATCTAGATCGATAAATAGGACGACAGGTAAGAGAAGGGAATGCATGGGGAGTTTGTCTAATACAAACAACCTGTCAGAAGGTTTTATCATACAAGTTATCATAGAACACCCAAGAATGTTTTTTAGAAACCACTGCTTCTGCAACCAGCTGTTTGTGTCATGCTGTCACTCCACCAGAAACCACAACACAGATTCAAACAAGTGTGTCTGCACTACACATGGATACAGACAAATGCATTACTCTAAACATTCCCAATCTTATATTGGGAGCAGCAATGAAATGTCATAATGCATCAGAGTTACCGGTGCTTCATTAATTATGTAATCTTCTCCGATCCTCTTAATGTATTCATGGAGGTTGTTGATGGAAACACGCACTGATTCACACTTTATTCTCGCAACATTTTCAGAGATTTGCATAAAACATGTGCAACAGTTTAGTGGGAAATAACAGTGTCTCTACTTTCGCAATATAAAAACAGTTACAAAAAATATGTTTTTGTAAAAATAACAATATAAGACCAAATATGGGAGTTATAGTCAAAAAATAGACTTGCTCAACAGACAAGACTATGTTATCACCTTGACCTGGTCTTTTTGTCTGTTCTCTGTTTGACCTGTTGGATGTCTCTCCAAGGTGAAATTCACTAATGAAATAAAAAAGAGGGCTCAACGTAGGGAAAAAGGTCTGAACAAAAAAAAGGAAATAAAGGAGGGAGTGAGAAGGAAAGGTGGAGGAGGTGAAGGGAGAGTGTGTGATAAAGCGAGCTGGTGAAAGGCGGCCATGGTAATAGAGATGGAGAGTGAGGGATGTTGGGTTAATGGAGGGAGGAGGAAAGCGGGAGGAGGAGAAGGGGAGCCTAATCGACGTCCGGCATCAGCGCTTTGCTCCCAGTCAGTCCAGCGCGACGGGAGGGGGGGCGAGGCGTGTTCGCACATATACATCCTTGCATGGTTGTGTACGTCCGCCTGTGCTTTTGTTGCTAGGCGCTGAGCTCCGAGCAAGGTAGGTCATTACAGCTACAATAACCCAAAGATAGAGAGAGCCACGGAGCGAGGGAGGGCGAGGGAGCGGAGGAGACAGACGGGGGAGAAAAAGAAAGAGGTGTGTGCCAAGAATAATGATCGGCCAATCCAACGGCTCAGTATAGACGGGGCTCGCATTACTGGCCTTAACCACTTCGCCACACGCATTCACACGGTCCAGGTGCCGGAGCCGTTGCCTCCCTCCCCACCGCTCTGTAAACATACATGCGCACAGATTCACTCACACACATCCACCATCGTTCACCTGCTGGGTTCTGACCCGACCCCCTGCCGGGACAGCTCCGAGGCTGCGGAGATCTCCGGTTTCAGGCAGACACGCAGCAGACAGAGGGAGCGATGGGCCGACAAACAGAAAGATAGTGTGACGGACAGTTCGACAACAGATTAAAAGACAGACAGACCGGCGGGCAGGAAGGCCGGCGGGCCGACGGGAGTGTGTGGTCTGGTGGTGGAAGCAGAGCGGGGAGGCTCTCTTCATGTGGTCGGCTGTAATGCTAAGTAAATACAGTTGTTAAGGTTAGGGAAATAGAGTGTGTTACCTTGATACACACTGCGGCTGGACTAGGCCGTCCGCAAGAGTATACGCTACACAGCACTCTCACTCACTCACGGGGAGTGGACGGACACCCCCTCCGCTTTATAAGCACTGCTGTCCACCTCAGGACGTCAATAAAGAACCGCACATAAACGTCGGTGAGATGCATTCCGCTGGGTTGAGCCTGCGAAGCCTTCACCAGCGAGGCTCAACCAGCCCTACCTCCACGTCGTTGTGGTACAGAACCATCCGCATCGGAATGTTTGCTTAAAAGCTCATGGAAGCATACATTGTGAAAGCACGCTGTGTTATTGCTCCTGATGATTGACTGTTCTCTGGTTTCTTTCAGGTGGAGCGGGGAACTCCACCCAGCCTCGGGGACCGGTCGAGGGCGGCGGCGAGAACGGGCCTCTCCAGCCCTCCAACATCGCCCTCATCGCCGGCGCGGCGGGAGGCTCCGCCTTCCTCCTGCTGGTGACGGCCGTGATCTGCGTGGTGTGCTACAGGCGGCGGCACGCCAAGCACTCGGACACCCACCACCCGCCGCTGTCGCTGTCCTCGCTCACCAGCCCCAAGCGGGGAGGCGGCGGCGGCCTCGGCAGCTCCAACAACAACGGTTCCGAGCCCAGCGACATCATCATCCCCCTGCGGACGTCCGACTCCGCCTACTGCCCGCACTACGAGAAGGTGAGCGGCGACTACGGACACCCCGTCTACATCGTCCAGGAGATGCCTCCTCAGAGCCCCGCCAACATCTACTACAAAGTATGAGACGGCCGCCACGCTGGTCGACTGGACACACCCATCTCCCTCTAACCATCCCCGACCAACCCCCTGCTCCACAGCAACGCTCGCCATCTCAGCTCCGACCCTGAACCCCATAATACGACCAGTATTGTCCCATGGACCCCCCCCACTCACCGCCCCGTGAGCCCGGCCACAGTTGTGTTTTTAGCTGAATAAACCACCCCACCCCGTTCTCACACAACTGGGCCACCAAGTGTTCGCTGAGGGCAACGTCGTATTGGTGCACAGCCCTCCTTAACAAGGCCCTCGCCAATGGGCGAGAGCCCCTGAGTGCCCCCTTCTCGTTCACTCAGAGCCAAACGAGACCCACCCGCGCCGAAATGAAGAGTCGCCCCCAGACCCCCAGCGTGTGCACGTATGTGGGAACCCACTTTGTTTCTAGGAGTATGGACCTGGCGTCGGGATTTCAGATGTTTTACAATAGAAAAAAAAGAGAAAGAAAAGGACTTCTACAGAAAGAGAAACTTCACCCTTGATCCCACTTAGCGCCAGAGAACTCTGATTCCCAGAGGCCATACCTGCCATCCCCCCACCCCTCAGAGCTCCGTCAGCCAACCAGAGACCGGCCCCCCAGCCACTAACTCACCAATAGGATTCTAGTTTGTTTTGTGTTTGTTTCTCCTGAGAAAAATAGTGGCCTCAGACTCAACCAATCAACAAGCCTGGGCGACGGTCACATGACCAGGCCCAGGCCTGAGGAGGTCTGACCAATCGGTGACACTCAGAATCTTGTATATTTTAATAATGTGTGTGTGTGTGTGTGTGTGTGTGTGTGTGTGTGTGTGTGTGTGTGTGTGTGAGAGAGAGAGAGTGTGCATACAACTTGGATAATAACTTTGGCGCTGCTGCTCCACATTAGACGTGTGTGTGTGCAGTTAGTGCGCTTCAGTACAGCAAGTTTTGCGTATGAGTGTGTGTGTGTGTGTGTGTGTGTGTGTGTGTGATTGTGCGTACGAGTGCGTTCTTTAGAATTGTCTTAAATACCAAAACACAAAATAGTGAGCGAATATCAAAAAAATGAGATTTTTTATCGCTATCAACACGTATAGATTATATATATGAATATCCAGTAAATCATTTGTAGATGTTTCTTTCTGTTTTCTATCGTTTTATTATTTTTACCCACTCTGTTAAACTACACTTCCGTTGCTAGACATTTTTTTTTATCTGCTGTTTTTTGTTTTTCACAACTTAGAACGACCTTGTTTCCTCTTCCCGTCACGTTGTATATTAATTTAATCCCTTTTTTTTAAAATTCTCCCGGCGAACAGAGGTTGTGTCTCTCTTCCTCTCTTCCCTCTCTCATTCACTCCCTCCCTCCCTTTTCCCCCTCCCCCGCCTCCCCCCTCTAGGGTCTCTGAACTCTGTGTATATTTTTATAGGTCCTTGTACTATGCTGTAGTTTTGAAGTTTAGACCTCGTTTGTGGAAGTGTTGAGGTAGAACCATCTATGAAAGTTCTTCTTTTTTTTCAAACGCTTCTTTTTCAAACACAGAAGTGAAAAGAAGTGAGGGGCAGGGGAGGGAGGGGGGAGGGGGGAGGGAGGGGTGATGGTAGGGGAGAGGGGGCTGAGAGGGGATGAAATGAAAAAGAAGAATAAAGGAAAAAGAACAGGGCGAGAGAGAGAGAAGGAGAGCCGTCTGGGGAGGAGGAATAAAGCAGCGTCTGAATGCAGAACTTAAAAAAGAAAGGGAGGGAGGGAGGGAGGGAGGGAGGGAAGGAGGGAGGGGAAGAAAAGACTGAAAGAATTGCACACTAAAGAAAAAGAAGCTGAGGGGAGGAAGGGAGCGGCAGGAGCGAGAGATGAAGGATCCCGAGGAATGAAAGGATGGAGAGAGCAGATGACAAGAGTGGCTGGCGATGGAGAGACACATTTCCCTTTCAACGTGGTCGTCGACGGCGACGGCCCATCGCGGGACTTTCGGAGGAGATGAACTTTGACCCTGGGAAGGACGCATCTTATCACGCTCGCATCGCGGCTCACACTTCGACGTTGACGCGAGGCGGCACACCTCGGATCCGCTCCTCGTTTTTTGCGCCCATCATTTGTGTTGAAATACATTTCTGTATCACACACACACACACACACTGTTCTCTATGAAGGCACACTGCCAGCTAAATCCACTACAGTCTGCTCCTCTTTTCTTTTTTTTGTTACCCCCCCTCCCCCCACACAGCCACACATTTCACACCTCTTAATGACTGTCACGAATGCCTCCTGATTGGACGACATACATTCTCTCTCGCCACCTCTTACTTTCTCGCACACGGCGCTCCACGGAGACGCTGACCGCCGTCACGTGACTCTCTCTGTGATGGAGACTGACCCGTCGGATATGGGAGGGATGAAACGAGCGCTTGTGTGCGGTGTGTTTTCTCTCCTCTCTTTCACACACACACTCACACACACACACACACGCCAGTGCCCAGCACCTCAACCTCGAGGGCAATAACACGACGTCGTGTTCAGAGGCGCAATATGTTCACATGTGCATACTTATTAAAAAAACAAAAAAAAGCTGTTTGTGTTGCTTAAACATGTTTATGGCTTATGTGTAAAAATGGGTGGCAGTGGAGAGCTTAAGCTTTTATTTTCTTCAGACACACACACACACACACACACACACACACACACACACACACACGAGTCCTCCAGTGATGTAGTCATGTTTTCTGTGTGAAGCCAGTGTTAAATCTGGCCCTTATGGCATTTCTCAACTGTGTTTTGTATCAGTATCTAACATCATATAATGAGATATCTTTCATACTTAAGTGTCACATTCGTCTGAAATGGCTTTGTTCAACACATGATGATGATGTTCAGATATGTTTTTTTATACCATGAATGAGTTTGGATTGTATTTGATTGTATCTAAATTGATTTCAAAGATGAAATGAGGGGGGGAAACACCTCGAATTCTTCTTTTTGTACAACTGCCGACTTATTTTTGTTTTTTTGTTATGTATGCTGTTAAGTGTGTGTCTATTTAAACATGCTCAGAGTACCTAAAATATCCTCCAAGCCAAATGAAGTGTCCGTTTCTCTCTCTTCAACACCTCCGTGGAGCGCTCCGATCCAAAATGACAGTATTTTGTTCAAAAATGGGGAAAAACAAAAAAACGTCCTGGGACTTTACGGCGTCCGCTCAGATGAAGAAGCCACCGCCCCGTTTTCATCCCCGCCCACCCCCCCCCCTCTCAGCACAATGTCAAGTATCTCTTGTTTTTCTCTTCTTTTTTTGAGCTCTTCTGTTGTTTGATTTCCATGTCGATGTTATTTCAAAGTTGTGTCGCTGGCTCTCACTGTTTGTGTTTGACCGGTCTTTCCTACAAACCACGGACACGCCACTGGTTGTCATGTTGAAAAGAGAAAGTGCTGTTTCTATGGAACTGGGAGAGAGAGAGGGAGAGAAAAAAAGAAGAAGAAGCAGCTACCGCCTAGTTCGCTCACCTCTCCGTTGGTGAAAGTGTGTGTGTGTGTACACGTGTGTGAGTGTGTTTCTTTGTGCCAATAGACAGCAGGTGGAGGCCGCAGAGCGAGGTGGTTCTCGTGTGTAACGTGTTGAGACTTTGTATTTGGGACACCTCTGTGTGAGAAGGGATTTTTGTGTCCTCTCCTCCTCCTCTTCTCTCCTCCTTACCCCCTTGTCTACTCACATGGCGACCCCCTTCCTCCCCCCCCTCCCCTCCCCTCCCCTCCCCTCCCTCCCCCAAACACACCTCGAAAGAGAAGAAAAAACTAGTACATTCCTGGTTTGGAAAAAAAGGTTGAATAAAAAAACAAACAAAAATGTTTAAGCACCACTCTTCTGGGTCTTGTTGTGTGATTAATTATTGTGTGCTGAGGTCTTTTGTTCCGCTTGTGTGTGTGTGTGTGTGTGTGTGTGTGTGTGTGTGTGTGTGTGTGTGTGTGTGTGTGTGTTCCTGAGGCCCACTAGTAACCCTGCCTTTAAAAGAAGGACTCTCCCCTTATCTCTGCTTTAGGCTTGTCTCAGCAGGGGCTCATTCACTGCCTCTGCTAATAACACTGCCATCACACACACACACACACACACACACACACACACACACACTGGCTCTCCCACTGGTGTTATCAACAAGTTATCAAACCCGGCTTCATTAGTGTTGAGTGTTGCTTGGCAACGTATTGACATAGCTCATTTCATTCTCCATCTCCCTCTCCAGCTCCCGTCTTCCTCCTCCATTTCCCCCCTTTCTCCCTCTCCCTCTAGCTTTGTGGCACGTTTCTACGGTAACCGTGAGCTCCTTTTTGCTCCCTTCCAAAAACTCGTTCCATCCGGTTGTGGATGTGTGTTTGGAAGGCCCTTCCAGAGCCCGGCGTGCCACCAGGGTGGCCCAGGTTGAGATGACCGGGGCAGCTGCCTTCACCCTTTGATCTGTGATGTGTGAGCATAGATTGCATGCCACACACACACCCGCATTCACTGACCCTCGACTACACAAACACCAACACATGTCCGTAGTCAGTCCTATGCAGTTCCACACACCGGGATTAATCCTGTAGACTCCCGCCGCTGCCTCTGCCATGACAACCTGTCATTGGAACTGAGGCCAAGTACAATGAAGGTTGGCATCCTGCTGAAGCTGCTCTTCTACCAAACACCTCCGGTCGCTATGACGATGGACATGTAGGATTTTATCGGGAGAAAAACATACACAACAAGTTGATCAAGGTGAATTCACGTAATTTTAATCACGAGCAACTCAAAAAATGAAGTGAAAATAGGATTTGAATACAGAATTTAAAAAGCAGGTGCAGCAGCCATAATCATAACCTGCTTGTAAACCAGACGAGGTTATGACTCAGGTTTGGATGAGATATTGTTTCTAATTCGAGCCGGAACAAATTGAACTCACTTCCTGTCATTTCCCACAGAGACTGTCGGCCTTTTTCACAGCAGACGTTCTGACTCGTCACATAAGCACATGTTACTAATACCATTAAGGATCTGTTCTCTTAACGTGTCCCAGTAAGCCATGCCAGTGTGACATTGAGCCCGTATTCAGAACAGCAGGGACCCTGGACCTGAAGCAGGTCAATGCAATTCACTATTCTGTTATTTGAGCTTTTGAAAAACCGCCTTTTTATGTAACACTGTGATGTCATTGCACACTGAACACATTAAGTATTTCTTAATCATCCTCTTCTCACTCAGTAAACATTGAAAACATGAGTTTATGGTTTTAATCTCTGGTTTCATATCTTCTTCAATCCAGCATGATGTTCATTTAGTACATTATGGTCCATTTAGAGTCCACCAGACCAGAAAGCAGGGGATGCTTTAGGGGCGGGGCTACCTTGTGATTGACAGGTCAATATCACGCTACCAATGCTAGTTAGCTACTAAGATACTTTAACTTTAGCTGTAAAGTTGACTTGAATTATAAAGCTTTGTTAGCAGCTTCACAACAGAATCCACATGGATCCAGATCCAGTACGGGTGCCGCTCTGCCGCTTGTGTTCATCAGATCCACCCATCGCTCCTCCACAGTCCAAATATGGTCGTTTTCGTTTACTGGTTGCAAAAATTCCAAGATGGTGACAACTATAATCCCAGATGGCGATGGTCAAACTTCAAAACCGAAGTCCACAAACCAACGGGTGACATCACGATGACAACATCCACTTCTTATGTAAACTCTGATTCATTATATCCCCTGATAGCGTCATTGCATCCATTTAATGAGAAATACAAATTGCCAGTGGGTTCGTTGTCGACTAGTTCTGCCTGTAGAGCACTTGTGGTTTGGTATGTATTTCTAATCTGCAAAAACCCAACCATTACCAGCTAGGAATACAGGTAACAGTAAGGAAGCAAGTAGCTGCCAATTACTAAGTGTAATACCAAACCAGTGGTGATAATGTTCCTTGAATGGCTCACCACTGTGGCTAATCCTTGGAAACCAGCAGCAGAATTCCCTTCAAAGAGGAACTAATGCTAATCTAATGGCTGTTAAGCCGTAATGAGTTTGCTTGCTTCTTTCCAGTCGGGTTTAAAGGAGGCCTGTTTAGACTATCGGGACTGCTGTGGTCCCCTTATCATTACATGCTCATCATTACTCCTGCTAATCTGTTCTGCTCAATGCACACACAGATGAATATTAATGCCATGGAGGCTGATAGCCGCGTGTGTGTGTGTGTGTGCACCGCATGAACACAGACGGATGCAGATAGACGCCATAAAAGTTGGAGCGTCACACGCCGAAGCACACAAAGGCGAACACGCGCAATCTTGCGTGCTCTCTGTGCTTCGCCATGTGAGACGGCTGAGCCTCCCGAACGCCGCCGAGGAAGCCAAGCTCGATACCTCGCACACGCAGAAACACACACACACACACACCAACGACGCACCACTTCCTTCTCTGATGCTTTATCACACAGGCAGACGGATGGAAACAGAAAAGAATCAGTTTTAAGTGAAATCAATAGAGAGATAATCCCCTAAATTAGATTTTGAAAAGCTTTCGCCGCTGATGCACAACTTAAAACCTAAGGATTGGCCCACTTGACTCACCAAATAACAATCCTTGAGTAAGACGCGGTTACCATGGGAATGAGCGAAGGTCAAGGATAAGAGGAGAGTGAGGGAGAAGTGGGGGGATGACGCTCTAAATCAAAGACATATACCCAGGAATCTGCATACTGAATGAGGGTGAAAACTGCCGTGATTACAACATCAGCGTGATTAATGTGGCGTGGCGTCTCAGCGCCCTGAGGAGGGGAGCCGCATGGAGCGCTCGCACCTGACACACCTGGAAAGTCATGTCATGATTGCAGAAGAGATGGGGGGTTAAGAAGGTCAAGCTGTGTGATTGGATGCAAAGGCCTGTGTGTGTGTGTGTGTGTGTGTGTGTGTGTGTGTGTGTGTGTGTGTGTGTGTATGTGTGTGTGTGTGTGTGTGTGTGTGGCCGGCCCTGGAGGCGGACGGCGAGCTCTGGCAGAGGAGGCCATGATTGTACAGTACCAATGCTGGCAGCTATTTCTGTGCCTCCAGCATTCTCTGCATCTCTCTCCTCTCTCACCGCCCGTCTCTCACTCATCTTTTGAGTCGTTTTTGTCGTTTTTTTCTTCTCCTCCTGCTCTCTCTCCCCCCCCCCCCCCCTCCACCTTCTTGAATCTTCCCCTTTCTGGACCTTTCCCTCCATCTCAGAGTGAGAAACATGGTGCAGGTAATAACAGGCCCGATGACAAGTGCAGCTGCGATCTGCAAAACGCAGAGCTGATGGAGAGAGTGAGAGAAAAAAGAGAGAGGGATGGGAAAACGGTTGGGAAATAGCTTGGTTGCCCAGTGGGGGGGGGCTTTGTGTTTGGCTTGAGGATATAACAACATTAATTTCAGATGATTAACTTGTTAATATTCCTGAGTGGATTGTACCACTGCAGCCCTCATTGTTGGAGACAAGCAAAAAGTTCTGTCTGCTTGTCACGCAAACAACTCTCCCAATGTCCCCCCGACACACACACACACACACACACACACACACACACACACACACACACACACACGTACTGGCTGCAGGAAATAAACAAAGTAGGTTGTGTTCAATTAAAAAGCTTTGCCTCTAAATTTTATCCTCAACTGCGTTAGAAAGATCTCATCATTATTCCTGACTGCTTTTCGTTTTTGTTTTCTCTCTCTCTCTGCACATCATTTTAAAGAATAGAGTTTAATATTCTGCTCCAGAAAGTAATTACATCAAATCGACCGTTTGCATAATCCCTGCCTCAAACAATGATCGTCCAATCACGGCGTATTAATCTGGCCACTCATGCTTTGAATTTGTTCACGTGTTGAAACAGTGAGCATGAGGTTCTAGTTAGAGCCGAAGCAGAGACTGTATATACGGAGTGGAAGTCATCGTGATGTCACTCATTGGTATGTGGATTCACTTTTAAAGCCTTAGGTTCAGTATTTTGGCCGTCACCATCTTGGAATTTTTTTGGAACCAGGGAAGGAAGTGACTATATTTGGACTTTGGAGGAGCGACGGGTGGATCTGATGAACACAAGCAGCAGAGCAGCGGCCTTACTGGATCTGGATCCATGTGGGTTCTGGTGTGAAGTTGTTAACGTTAGCTTCATAATTGAAGGTCAACTTTCAAGGTAATGTACTAAATGAACATCATGCTGGATTGAAGAAGACTTGAAACTAGAGATTGAGACATAAACTCATGTTTACGATGTTTACTGAGATAATACATCAAGAGAGAAGTAGGCTAATTTTCTCATAGACTTCTATACAATCAGACTTCTTTCTACCAACAGAGGAGTCGCCCCCTGATGGCCAGCAGAGAGAATGCAAGTTAAAGGCACATCATCATTCTCACTTTCCAAAACCGGAGGTTGCCTCCTGAGCAGTACTCCGTATATTAAGTGTATTGTCTTTTGAATTCCATTTCCAAAACTAAAAGCACAACAACTAATCTAGTCTACTTTCGTCTTCCTCTGTGTGAAGTCGTGCAGATGCTCACTAACCGTGTTCCCATTTAATTGTCAAACAAATGATAACTTTAGAAATGTCGGAAACAACGAAAACAAAAACACAGTAGGTGTGCTTCCACTGGTTTGCAGAGAAAGGGTTTTGCTAGGCTTAGTGTATGATAAATGGCCTTGCTTCATATCCAGTACGAATTAGTTATAATTTAGACATGACGGTTGCACAATCACAATGTAGTTTTCTGCAGTGGCATGAATTACTTTGAGTTGGTCGTGAAGATTTTAATGGTAACTTTAAAACTAATCAGGTTCTAATAAACTGGTAGATTATTACATTTTCCCCTGTGAAAGTACATCACTTTCTCTAACACACACAAGAACAATACCCGACTCCAGCACGACAAGATATTGTTCACAAATACATTCCACTCTCATACAGACACCCGGAGCAGATAAACAAACCCGAGCAGACTTTACATAAACCACATTCTCAGAGACATTCCAATGCAATCCAGCAAAACAAACCCCTCATTCTCGTGAGTGGGTGTGTCATGACTGGAGTTTATTTCCAAAACACCCTTTTTGTTTCATATTGTTATTGTGCATTCTGCCAGTTTACCAAGAACCTCATTTATTTAAAAAGGTCTTCTTAGATTTCAAGTTCATTGTGGAACTGAAGGAACGTGCTTTCTGCCAGCGCGGCTGTGTTGCTGGCATCAGGGTGGTCTCGTGGTTAAAAAATCCCACAGCTGACGAGCTGTGAGTTCTTTATTCACAAACATATACCCTGCTCAACTGCCCTTGAGAGAGACACAGGAGCCTCGAGTCACTTGTGCAAGGATGAAAATGCAGAAAAACGACCCAATCGGCAAGTAAAGAGGTATTTGCATCCATCGTGAAGACTTTCTTTCACAGTGTTACATGACTATTGCACAAACCTCTGAGAAATATTCAAGCTTGTAGTTGGTGTAACGGCTCATACACCGCCTCCGCCGCTGTACTCTTTCAAAGCAGGAAATTTATATGAAGGGACACGAAGCCCAAGGCACTGTCAGTCAAGTCCTGATGAAACAATGGCAGCGTATTGAGGACAGTTAAAGATCTAATGTACAAAAAATAAACATTTGTATTACTAACTGTGCATTACCCCAAAGCAGATAATGGGAAAGCTTTTTATTCAAAAGAAAATTCCCATGAACCCAAACACGATTCTGTCTGTCACACCGCCTACACTCAACAATGTTTAATATTGTTAAAGCTAATTTTATGTTTTATTTATAAAACCCTTATTCCGTTGGGTGAACACGTTCAGATACACAATAAAATATTCCCCTCTAAAATGTAGTGGATTAAAGCATAAACTGAAATATTGGAGAAAAATACCTCAAAATATGTTAATATTACCTATTTAAAACATGCTTATAGATCTGACACCTAAGAAAATGAAAGGTGTGTACAATTCTTCACACTGCAATACTTTGCCATATCTTTTAAAATTCCTCTCCAGATTTCTACAAAAACGGCATAAAATCCCTTTCGACCTTTCAGAATCACGCTTGTCATTGTAAACCTACATCAGAAATAGATGTAAAAGCACCAGAAATGGTTTTCCATCTGAGAATCTCCAATGAGAGCCGCCAAAGCTCTGGTTACATATGGGCTTTAGGGTGTATGGGTGCCAGACGTGCTGGATTAGTCTTAGCAGCTGAAGCACGCAATTTGCTCTTGCGATTGGTGATGAAATGGGGAGGGGGGGGGGCTTTTTGGATGAGCAGAACTCGTCTTCTAGGGCTTGTTGTGCCACAACTTGATTTGCATACATTTCTGAGGTCGAGATGAAAAATCTCCACTTATAGTTCAAGCAACTGAACCGCAAAGAAATATGCAGATAGCTGCAGCAGAGTATCTTGGATGTGAAACCAGCTGGGTACAGGGTTCGCTAGCAGAACCTGACTTTCTTCCTGCAAAGGGCGATGAAAAAAACGCTCCCTCATCAGAATCTCCCTCTGTATCTGCACTGCATTTCATTTCAAGAATCTTAGGAATTTCGTTGGAATGTGCTGGAACTCCATGTACTGTAAAGCCGAGCTAATTAGCAATGAAAGACTCGCTCTGTCTCGTAAAGACGTGTGCAACATGCAAGATACAAAAGCGTTTTCATCATCCCAATTGGTGCATGTCACACCTATTCCGAGTCTTTAATGCCCATCATCGCCGCGAGGAAGCGTTCGCATAACAAGATGAGAGGTTGCATGAAGAGCCCGGGAAGTTTTTCATGTTAAGTTCAAAGTTTAGGACGAACCACAGGGAGGCGGATTTCTACCTGCACACATTTCCACGATCAAATTGTGTCATGAGACCTTTTCTAAATGATGCCTGGGCAGAGTTCAAAGCGAATCCTGTTCAAAGGAAATCTGATTTAATTTTCACTCAGTCAAGTCTAAATGTGATCATGCCAAAGTCATCCTGGTTAGCGCCACACCCTTTGAGATGCTCAAGAAGGTGAGCTTTTGGATCCCTAAAGACACTTTTCAATCCATCAAGAAGGATTTCACACCACTTGTGCCGTGGCAGCCTCCCATTAACTTTTTTTCCCAGGTAGCAGCAGTCCGTGAGAGTAAAATTTGATTCATAATGTCAGCCTCTCTCTCTGTCTCTCTTCACAGTTCTCTGGCTCATTCCCTGATTTTACAGTCCTTGGACGACTACTGCGCTCCACAGCCAGGTGTTTTAAAAGATATTAAATCAGATGTATTTTACCTTCAGTAACATCCCACTGTGGTTTTGGTATTAAAGATATCAATCATTGTATGAGAGTGGCGGTTGAAAAATGAAAAAGGTTAATGTGTCATTTTCAAACGGCCGCAGACATACTACCTGTCCCTGTAGGTAAAGTAGAGTGACTTTTAAAAAGACCTCTGAAAGGTTTTATGAGAAATACTGTAGAATAGATCCCACATGACCTGCATGTGACATCACCGAGAGATGACTTCCCTTTTCCTGTTTGATCGTACTTTAATGTTCCAGTGAGTCTTGTACTTAGTACTTGTACTTAGTATAACTAGCAATAAATTCCACTAAGGGCGGTACAAACACAGGACTTTCACCCAGGATACCACGGTTTGTGTCCCTTGTGAAACCAAAAGTCAACATTGCCTTGACACTGTCTACACTATATAGTTGTTAGGCTTGTTATGGTTTGGTTGTTATTCATTCATGGTTGTTAAGTTTTCAACACAAATCCTGCTTTTTTTTCTAACCAAAACTGAGTAGTTTTGCTAACCGATTGTTTCACACCATTAACCATGTGTCATTTTGCATTTCTGCAAGCTTGATACAAGGTTTAATATTTATTAAAGCTATATTTTTGGCCCAGAAACATCAACATAGTACACATCCCGTGGTTTGCAAAAACGTACAAGGACAACATCTTTTTCCAGTGACTGGGTAGAACAGCCAGAAACACCAGCTGTTTTGTAGGACATTGTATCGCATGAGTGATGCGGAGTCCAGTCCTGCAGCTACAGCTGAGCCAAAAGGACAGACAGGAACACTGTGTCGGTCTTGCAACTGCACGGCCGGCCCTTTCAGCTTGTGGTCTAAAAATGTCTGCAACGCAACAGTAAGCTGCAAGAAAGGCTGGTTATGTAACACACTAGGTTACGGCTGTGGTCGTTGGAGGCCGGTAGGAATATCAGTCAAAGAGGAATATTGTAAGTATCCATTACATCTGGCCATTTTATGCTTAAAATGCTATCTCTAAAACGGTGTGCTTATCAAGATTGAAAAGTCTCATTACTACATGGTGGATTTCCTTAAAGCTTCCAATGGCAACCCAAGCCTCTCTCATCGTCTTCCACAAAACCTGCTCCTGTGTGCAGGTTTCTGTAGACCTCCAACATGGACTGTATAAAATATGGATGTGGCATCACCCATAGGTTCCTGAACAGCCGTTGGGTGGTTCTGGGCATCACAATCTTGAGTCAACACAGTTTAACTCTAAATATGGGCAACGAGGTGGAGAAGTAGTGGAGCTGAGACGGGCCTGAACGCAGCAGACAGATAGCAGTTAGCGGCCTGAGACGCCACACACAATCAAAGCAGCCGCACCCTCAACTAACTTCAATCTTTAACGTGTGAGTTATAGTGTACATGAATGGGGATATTAGCTAAACAGACGAGAGCCATTTTTGTTCCAGGCTGTAAACTTACTGATACTGACTCACTGTTTTAGCCAGCCTCAAGTGGTCATTTGAGGAACTGCAGTTGGCACATTGTGCTTCATTCTTCGATGCTGAAACACCGAAGCAGCAACTGCTCCTTGTTGAAATGAGACCCACCCTCTACTCCATGATAGATACATACTGTATACATCCATTATTCTCTGCATTAACTCAAGGACAACATAGAAGTTGCAGGTTTTACAGATGGCTGTCAAGTTGCAGTGAGACAAAAATCTATTCTTTAAATCTGCTGCACACAGCAGTTCAACTCTAAAGCCCGCCCAGCAGTGGAGGCTTTTGTCCATTAGCCAACAGCAGATCCAACGTGTTAGTCACCATAAATACAAAGCAGACACGGCCAAGGATGCTCTCTGGTAAATAGCTGCAACCAACCGTTTGTGTTTACATCTCCTGCAGCCAAAGAGAGTAAACAGAGTGTGAGAAAGAGGTACAACAACCGCGATTAAAAAACGCTGCAAAATGAGCCAAAAAAACAGCCTGTCCCCCTCCATCCTCAACCCCCCACGGACCCCCCAAAGTACCCCCAACCCTGATGCTCTAACTCCCTTTCTGTCCATTGCAGAAAGGGAGAAAAGTGAATGAGTCACCCACCTCCCTCTCCATCTCTCCCTCTTTCACCCTCCCCCATCTCTTTATTGAGGCAGCTGCACCCTTTGACCTTACGCTTGTGGAATGTGTGTGTGTGTGTGTGTGTGTGTGTGTGAGGAGCAGTGGTGGCGAGGGCCTGTGGTAAAGGGGAATAGAGGGGTGAAGGCAAGCAGAGAGGAGAGGAGGGGGGAAGTTGGTGAATTTGGGAGATGGAGGGAGAAAGGAGGAGGAGAGAGGTCGCTTTTTCTCCTGACTACAAAAGCTGTCAGTGGGAACAATAAGTAGGGAGAATGGTGTGTGTCCAGGGAGGCACTGAGCCGTGTTAGTGTGCGAACCGGGCAGAGAGGGGCCATAAGAAAGAAAGACAGGGAAGGGGGAAAAAAGTACAAGTGATGGAGGTTGAAACTAGATGAGCGGACGATGGAGGAGAAAGGAAGATGATGAGATGGAGAAAGACATAGAGAGACAGAAGGAAGACGGTGGAGGGAGAGAATGAAGGGAGGAGAGACGGAGGAGTGCAGCAGGGTATTTGTTTTGTCTAGCAGCTCTCTTAAATACTGAACTTCCGTTGCCAAAGGAAACAGAACACAAGGCCCAGTATCGGGACGTGTGTGTGTGTGTGTGTGTGTGTGTGTGTGTGTGTGTGTGTGTGTGTGTGGCCCAGCATACCAAAGGGGCCCCGCTTCTCACTGTACCAATGACATCAGTATGGTCAGCTCTTTACATTCACCAAGTCCTCATTAAGTTGATCCGTGCCAGTGTGTATGGGTTGGGTGTGTGTGTGTGTGTGTGTGTGTGTGTGCGTGCCCTGTGTTCAAACTGCACATTTCAGGCGACACACACCACACAGCTGACTGCAGACAAAGGTGTTCATCACGCTTTGTTGTTGGATGTGAGAGTGTTTGAACAGTTGTAGGGGCGGGTGTGTGTGTGTGTGTGTGTGTGTGTGTGTGTGTGTGTGTGTGTGTGTGTGTGTGTGGAACGGGGGTTTCAATGATAGGGTGTTTTGCTTTGAAAGAAAAATGGGGGACGGCAACCTACCACACACACACACACACACACACACACTGAGTAGAAGTATTGATTTTCGTGCTGGTGTGTGAGCTGTGGTAAGTGGTTGGTAATAGCAGGAGAAGAGTTTTGTGAAGTGTGCAGGTTAAGAAGTTTGGCTGCTGGGTAGAGATTTTATCTGTGGGATGGGGGGCCGCGATGGTGGGATGAGATAAGCAGGGGTCAAAAAACACTCCAGTGCCTCCAAATGGGGATGAGAGATGTGGAAAACTACTCAAATAAAGCATCTCCGAAGGCACACAGGTTATTATTCTGCACACGTCGCCTGCAGGATGATAAAGTATATGGAATTTCACGTACTTGTGTTCTGTGCATTCATACATTTGCATTTTGGAGTGTAGTACACACACACACAAACGTGAGAATGTGCACACATACTACATTGTGGTGTTAAATGAATACATCAAATCAAATGCATTATGCAAAAAGGTTGACATGTACACAGACACATTATGCACACACAGTTCCTTGAGCAAACAACATATATTATATATGTATATATACAGTATATACCTGATGGTCAGCAATTATACTCATTGTTTTCTATGTATTTATTAGTAATCATATACAGTATATGGGCTATTCTTTGGGCTTAAGCGGTTCACGTGATGATCATGGAGACAGTTGGACACCTGGTTTATGTGCTTCCTACCAGGCGGCAACCTCTCAATCTGAAAAGTGAAGCCAAAGCTGAAGCGCCAATGCTAAAGCTTGCATTTTGTTTATCACTGGCCATCAGCATGCAAAAAGAAGTCTGGTTGTATAGAAGTCTATGAGAAAATGGTCCTACTTCTCTCTTGATGTATTATCTCAGTAAACATTGTAAACATGAGTTTATGGTCTCAATCTCTAGTTTCAAGTCTTCTTCAATCCAGCATGATGTTCATTTAGTGCATGATGGTCCCATATGTATTATTGAGTGGCTGCTTTGGGACTAGCAGGCTGCTACTATGTTCTCTGTGTTTCTGACTTACAATGTGTTTCAGTTCATTTCATTTCGGCAGCTTCAAAATATCTTATTAAGCAATAACATAGCGATAACGAAAACACAAGATAGTCCTGACCTAACAAGATGGTGACAGCCAAAATGGCCTCAAACGATCGGGTGACGATGACTACGTCCACTTCTTCATTACTCTAGCTGCTGTGTTTAACTGTGAAAGGTTACAGCCTCACGGGAGTGTTGTCAGCAGGTTCTCCATCCACACTGTGATATATCCACTGTGGAGCGCGTGTTGCAGAGAGCTCAGTTCTCCGGGTTAGAAGACGCCAGCTGAATGTGTGGAGGCCTCCGTCAGCCGGCCGGCTGCCAACAGGAGTTAACCGCTGTCTATAAGCACAGAGAGGAATAACATCCTTAAGACCTGTGAAATCCTCTGCTGCTTCTGTCCTTGTTTGCCGACATGCTCAATCAATGTTTTTGTTTTTTCCCTCTGCTGAAACAGGTGGTCTCTGTATAGACCCCCCTCCTGCCTCCTCCCTCCTCCCCCCCTCACACACACACTCCTACTCCCTTTAGGTTCACTCCATAATAGCCAAAGGATGCTTTTCCTCCTCAGTGCTTTCACGGCATCCCCGTCTCCCCCATTCTCTCCCCTCCCTCCCTCCTCACCATTACACGCAACAGCTGCCAGTGTCCTTTGGAGGAAAAATGATTTGTGTCCAAAACAAGTGAGTTCTGAGTTCCTTCTGTGCCTTCACCTCCCCTCCTCTATTGACCGGTTCCTCCCATCGCCCTTTGCTCTCTCTCCTCTCCCCTCTGCAGGTGGAGCATGTACCACATTACCTCCAGACAGGCCGACTACAGCGGTGATCTCCTGTCTGCCGGTGCACATGTGAAGGTCCCTGCTCGCCTTCATCATCTCGCCTGACAGATACACTGATAGCACCGCAGACTGTCTCTCTCACAGACAGACCACATGACTCAGGGGGTCACATGATGCACGTTTGCAACAGATTCCTTCACTAAATGAC
>NC_139934.1:16527825-16607825 GCF_963514095.1 Eutrigla gurnardus
GACTGGTGTCAGACGATGCTGCTGCCAGCACGCATCCTGCCAACACACACCAGGAGCCAGACGCACACACACTCATGCACACACCCTCTGGCCTGGCCCTAAGTGTGTGAACAACCCTGCCAACTGTACAGCCCACCACCACCCATCCACTCTCACACCCCCACAACCCTGGAGACCCAATCTGGAAGCGGGCTACAGCGACAGCGGAGGTGCCAGGCCCGCCCTGCTGCCGGCCCTTCTCCTGTACATTTCACCGAGTTACAGACGTGGGTCGACCGAGCTCTCGACACAAAGACTGATGACACATCACGGCGCCTCAAGGTTGAAATGCATCTTGGAGCTGTGAATTGTTTGAGAATATCGGTGTGTAAAATGCTGGCGCAGAAGAACCTGGATGTTGTGTAGCGCTGAGGGCTGTGAGTCGTGAAGACGTTGTTTTCCATAGGCGGCCATTAGCCTCCGAGGACCTTTGTGTACATACCTGCAGTTTATGCACCCTCAAGGGTGAAGCGGCAGCTCTGCCGACACATGTAGTGCGGCTTCGCTTGTGGATTTACATTCTGCTTACGACCTTCGTTGCATGACATCCCCTTTCTTCGGTTCCCCTCGTCTGGATCACATGCGTGCTATCTGAAGAAAAATGCCTCAAAAATCTTTTTAAAAATCCCATAATGCATCTTTAACCCTCTTCTCAGCGCCCCCCCCCCCCCCTCCCGCTACCAAGCGACACTAACCCTCTTAATTCCCTAATCATGTTTATGCAAATTGCATTTGTATGTAATATGTGTACATAATAGATGCCGCTATCACCTATGGGGCAGACCGGCCTTACATACATATATGCAGGAGGCCAATAAAGATTATGTCTGCAGATGGGAGAATATTTATTTTTTATCTATTATCAAGCTAGGCTTCTAAACCTGATTATGTAAAGTCCGTAGTGTTACCTGGGGTGCTGTGGAGATTTGTATCCAGGGATAGTTTGTCAAAATAATCATCCTTCAAAAAATGTGGTTCAAGCGTTACCATTATGAACACTCATAATTGCTAGCTTTATTATCGTTCTCAGAGCAGAAGTGTGTTGAGTCTTTGCATAAATCAAGACCAGGCAATAATGAATCAACTACAAGGCTGTACAGTCATGCTAGCAGCCCTGTGAGGCCAAACTAAGGCAGAGTGGTGCTTTGAGCTAAATGCTAACTCTACACAATGCGCACTCTAACATGAACGCTCAACTCGTAATGGCAGTGCTAACATGCTAATGTTTAGCAGGTGTAATGGGAGTTGAGCTGAAACGGCATTTTAAGAGGATCCAGCTTCTGTACCGTGATGTATTTCCGAGAATAATAAGCAGGCGGGACCTAACGTCGGGTGGAATCTCATTTAATGGTTGAAAAGATGAACTCACGACCTTCTGAGGCTCCGTGCAGGGCCAGCGTTGCAGATTGATAGATTGATGGATGGTCATGATATTATTGGTAGATATTGGTTGGTACTAGCTGATGTAAGCACTCCTCATATTTGGTTTTCCAGGATGAAAAATATATTGTATTTTGATACAAAATACAAAGAATATTGTTAAATAGAGGAAGGATGTGATCTAAAGTGTTTAAAGTGTTTTTTTTTTTCATTTCAGCTCAAATTGAACTTTCTTGGTTTAGCCAGTGAGCATGCTGCACTAATTAGCAGAGAACGCCATTATTTCTTGTATGTATTTAGCTGTTAACCAAAGTACTGGAAACATCACTTGGTTGTTGTTGTGTTAATACCTTATTGTTATTAATGCTTTATTACATGTATTCCTACTGCAAAATTGTTCAAAAGGACTGAAATGAATTACTATGAATACTACTACAACTACTGACATTAAGACAATGATTTTTTTTAACACATTGTCTGTGTGTTTAAATATGCAAATGTGCACGAGGCAGGCTCAAAACTCTTGTTTGTTGTCACATTAGAGTCAAAGTTTTTACAGAGGGAACTTTGGATATGTCATTGTATTACTAAATCAGAAAATGCTGTAAACAGACACTTCATCATGTTTTTAGGAATAAAATGTTCTATAAATATGAATGATGAACAAACCCCTCTGTAAAATGCTACAGGTATATAGGGTATAGTCCTATGTCACCATAATTACTTACCTTGATTACTTACATTAAGACATATGGTTTCTAAAAATGTTTAAATATGCAAATGAGGCATTATCGGATGGTAACTTTTGGTGAATTTAGGAGAACTAAAAAAAAAAAACACCAAATATGAATTTTGGATGTTTTTTTTCCACCAGTCTGAAAAAATACATAATTTAAAAATTGCCCAAAATCTTAAAATTGACCAGTGCAAGAAAAACACATTTGTAGGGATCACCAATGTGTTTACAAACCACGTAAATGGTAAATGGCCTCCCACGTGCAGGAGGTCTTGACTCTCTGTGAAAAAAATGTGTCCAAATCCATACATGCAGATATATTTCACAAACACTGTTCAGATTATAATATCATCAAACAGATGATCAGAAACAGATGTAAAATGTAATTACATACAATCTCATACTGAAATGAAAACCTCAAAATGAATTCTGTAATGCATACTTCAAATACTAAAGTGAATTGCTTGTGCTTGTTAGTCCATAAAAACAAACTGCTTTTTGATTTAATTTAGGTTCTTTTGGCAGTTTTTTTATTAATGGGGTAGAAGCTAGAGGCAAAACATTGCTTCTCTTTGGTCAATTTTGAGATTTTGGGCTAGTTTGCTTTCATAACACGTCTTCTTTCAGACTAGTGTGAAGAAAAAAACATTCAAAATACAAATTGTAGTGACTATTTTGCCTGTTTAAAAATTCAGAACACTTGAAATACAAAATGAAATGTCTTAAAGTAACAATCAACAGTTTCTTGGTGATATATATGAATTGTTTTATAAACTTGTAGTGATTTGAAAATGTTTTGAATTTTACAATCTATATCTGTAAAGGTCATTTACCTAAATTATGTTTTTCCTCAGATTCTGAGCCAGAAATTTGAAAAAAGAGATATCCAAAATTCCCTAAATAAAACCTGAAACAAAATGAAAAAAAAAAACCTGGCTGACTGTTAGCTGTGAGTTCCATATATTGACCTGAAGTCTTGAAAGCTACTGTTAGACTTATTGTGAACCAGCTTGCCATACAGCAGTCTGTATGGACTCATGTGGTGGTCAGTCAGTCTGTATGGACTCATGTGGTGGTCAGTCAGTCTGTATGGACTCATGTGGTGGTCAGTCAGCCTGTATGGACTCGTGTGGTGGTCAGTCAGTCTGTATGGACTCATGTGGTGGTCAGTCAGCCTGTACGGACTCATGTGGTGGTCAGTCATACAGCAGTCTGTATGGACTCATGTGGTGGTCAGTCAGTCTGTTTGGACTCATGTGGTGGTCAGTCAGTCTGTATGGACTCATGTGGTGGTCAGTCATACAGCAGTCTGTATGGACTTGTGTGGTGGTCAGTCAGTCTGTATGGACTCATGTGGTGGTCAGTCAGTCTGTATGGACTCGTGTGGTGGTCAGTCATACAGCAGTCTGTATGGACTCATGTGGTGGTCAGTCAGCCTGTATGGACTCATGTGGTGGTCAGTCAGTCTGTATGGACTCATGTGGTGGTCAGTCAGCCTGTATGGACTCATGTGGTGGTCAGTCAGTCTGTATGGACTCATGTGGTTGTCAGTCAGTCTGTATGGACTCATGTGGTGGTCAGTCAGTCTGTATGGACTCATGTGGTGGTCAGTCATACAGCAGTCTCTATGGACTCATGTGGTGGTCAATCAGTCTGTATGGACTCATGTGGTGGTCAGTCAGCCTGTATGGACTCATGTGGTGGTCAGTCAGCCTGTATGGACTCATGTGGTGGTCAGTCAGTCTGTATGGACTCATGTGGTTGTCAGTCAGTCTGTATGGACTCATGTGGTGGTCAGTCAGTCTGTATGGACTCATGTGGTTGTCAGTCAGTCTGTATGGACTCATGTGGTTGTCAGTCAGTCTGTAGGGACTCGTGTGGTGGTCAGTCGGTCTGTATGGACTCATGTAGTGGTCAGTCTCAGGAGTGAATCTGCTAGAAAACGCTACATCATACAGGAGTTCATGCTCATGCTGAACACATTGTTCTCCTCCAAGCAGGAGTTGTATATAGTGTGTATGGCTTTGACTCGGAGGCTATAACATCGGAGTGGGGCATCCCACAGTTTGCTAAACAAACTCCATCCTTTCAGCCTGCAAACGACTTCCTATTATAAACACATGCTGGAGATGAATCAGTCTTCAGTTCAACTCTCAGAGAGGACATTTCAGACAAGTTCCCCCTCCTGTTTTCCATTTGGCTGTTTAATTGTCTCGGCGCTGTCAACAGACTATCAAGGTAATTAGCCATGACTGCACAACAACACAATCAGACAGACAGGAATGAACTGCAGCCTCTGAACATGATACTTAGAGAGGGAATGGGTGGGAACGACTTAATGTGGGCGCACGTATGCACACACACACATCTGGGCCCGCACACACACACACACACACACAAGCGCACACACACAACCTCTCGTGCACGGTCATTACCGTACCCTGAGTACATAGTTCCATGCCACACATTATATTTCCTTCGCCAACCATAACCCTCCACCCACCTCCTCCTTAATCCTTCTACCTCTCACAACTCTCTCTCTCGCTCGGTCTCTCACTCTCTCTCTCACACACACACACACACAGTTACAAAACCAAAACCTAATTTCCTCTGTGCCTCAAGCTATATAGGAGCAGTGTTAATTGCGAGAAGGTGGGGAGTGAGCAAGGGTGTGCTTTTGTGTGTCAGTAAGAACATGAGCTTTATAGGTGTGTGTGTGTGTGTGTGTGTGTGTGTGTGTGTGTGTGTGTGTGTGTGTGTGTGTGTAAGCCGTGGTGACTGGTGTGTGTTTCTATACCAGTGTTTTTTTTTTTTTAAGTGTGTAGGCAGTCTCTCCCTTGCCAGTCTGGGCATAGCTCCAGGGTTTCCTGCGCCACCTGGGCATCTGTGAGTCCTCCCGCCTGTCACCGGGTACCGTCCCAGCTGGAGTGTGTATTCCTCTGTGTGTACATGTTTGTGTTTGTGTGCGTCAGCTGAAGAGAGGCGGGGGGGCATGATGGGCCTTTAGTGCCAGCAGCAAACACCATTGTCTTATCCATGTCTTATCCTTTGAGCCACAGGGGCCCACACACACACACACACACACACACACACTCTCAAAGTGTACATCTGGTTCCCACCTCCGCCTTCTCCTCCACAGACTGGGTGGATTCTTCCCTTTGAAAAACATTTCCAATAAAAAAAAAAGAAGGACGCAAGGAATTAAGAAAGGGGGAGAGGAATTCGATTAAACAGCCACCATTAAGTAGCCAATGAAGCTCTCTGTGTTCACTTGCTGAGACTACACATACACCATTAGTTGTTCAGGCCGTGGTAGACTTGAAAGTACCCTGACTCAAAGGTCATCTACCTCCATTGAGCAGAGCTAATATTAGATTAGCTCTATAGCACCGTGTGAGTATAAAAAAGAGAGAGCCGTCCGGGCAGATTGGAAAAGAAGAGATTATATTGACTCTGGGGTGGCCATTGTCTCTGCTCTGTTGGAACACAATTGAATTTACAGCTATGATTTGTTTTTAAGGGTAAAACGATGTAACAATAAGAGCTGCTAAAGCCAGCAAAATGTACTTCAACCAAAATGTACTGGCTCATTTCTGACTGGTATATATTTTGGCTTTACTGTCATTCACAATACACGTCAATACTAAAACACTTCAAGGTGTATTTAAAACAGACAGTTGTGTTTTTAACTAATCAGCTTTTTTTAATTAACAATGAACCTACTTTATTAGGAATACAGTTAAATCTGAAAGAAGTAATTTATATTAAATGTAATACTTAAAATAAATGAAGTTAGCATAGCTAATACATTAGAGTGCTAACATAGTTGTCAGTGGGCATGTGCATGAATAACAGAGAGTAAATTAGTACCAACAACAAAGAGGGAAAAAGATAAATACAAGTGTAATAAGAGATTGTCCTTGCTCCTCTCTGCTGGTGAAATTGCACAGAGAAATGATTCATTCTCTGGAGATGATTATGGGAAAGTGCTTCAAAGCTTTTGGTGGTGAAAACAGTTTTAAGATCATTTAAGTAGGGGTCAACAGATCGCTGTGTACAGAAACACTTCAGGGTTGAAATAATACACCCAGCCGCGGTACAATAGCACACAGACTCACACACAAACACACACACACACACACACACACACACACACACACACACACACACACACACACACACACACACACACACACACAACACACACACACACACACACACACACACACACACACCTACACTGTTCCCTGCCCACTGTTGCCCCTAGGTTGAAACCAGATCTTTAGGTCCTCAGGTGAGGCGACACTCCCGCCCTCCACCGCCTTAAACCCCCAACACACACTCCTGCTTGTGTTTGTGTCTTTGCACACACAACAGAGGAGCACGTGAGCTTCATTCCCTCCCGTCTGCCGTCGTCGTGTGAAGATATGACAGCTGGTGAAGTGAAGCATCGGAGTGAAGTGCTCCGGTGCTTTCCTGTGGGACCAACTTTACTCGTGTCTCTGTGCGTATTCAGGCTGAGTTAAACACAGACTTCGGGGAGGAAGAAAGACTCCCTCCAAATCTATCATTATACAAATTAATCTTATAATAGGCCTAATCATAAATAAAAACCAAACCAATGTTGAAACTTTTGAAAAACTTTTATTATCAGAACAAAGAACATAGTATACAAGGGATAAAAACAAAACACTATACTGTGCATCCACCATAATTAACAAAGAAGTTTATAGGTTTGCCATTTGTATTTGTGGATGTGATTTTTCTGATTGAATACTAGTGCTTGTGTGTTTGCTGTTGAGGATTGTTTGTTCAGCCAATCAAGGTCCAGGTCCTTCAGGTGGCTTGAGTGATTAGCTTGTTTGCTGCTGAGAATATGGAGAACGCAGCACGTCTAAAGGCTGTGTTAACTTGGACTGCTGCTGTGTTTCTGGACCATACCACTGACTTTAACAGGGAGGCTGAGTGCTGCTTTGAGTCACCCTCCCTCTGCACATGGGCCTGATCACGCTGAATTATCGGGGATAATCATGAATGTGGTCACATAAAAAGACAGGATACAAAAATAAATGGAATTACTTTGTTTACGCAGGGAGAACTTAGGATTCACAATCATCTTATTTAAGATTATGTGATTGTTTTTCCACTAAAAAGGTCTTTCACTTAAAACAGATGTTAATACTATTATACAAATTTAAATAAGGTGTTTGTTTTGCTGCCGTTTTAAAAATGTTGATCCTATTTGGATGATTATCAGGAATAATATCGTGAATTGCAATTATTTCGGCAGGATAATAGTGACATGTAATGTTCATATCGTCCGTAATATTCAACGTTGCTCTCTCGCCGTCTCCCTCTGCTCAGTGTCTACTTCCCGTTTTCACACTCAGTATGTAGTAATGTAGTAAGGCAGCGTTTCTCGTGATCCCGTTGCCACGGCGTTCCTCTCATGTAGGAACTGTAATGTATGATTTCATAGTGTAGGTGGGCCATGTAGCATGATTGATGCCCAGAGGCCCCAGACATCCAGAGACCCTTCCTCCCACCACCCTGTGTGGGTCTGTTCCATGTGTACATTATGTTCACTTCTCCTCTGAATCCAAAAGGAGTTTCTGTATGAAATCTATCCTCCATCATTGTGAGGGCACGTGTAAGCGTGCGATGCATTAAAAGGCATACATGTAGGCAGCACATCTTTTAAGTGTATGTTTCTATATATATATTTAGATAAATACATGTGTTGTGTGTGTGTAATAGGTTTGGGGAGTCAGCAGGGGTCCCGCGAGGCTGATTAGTGGACCAAATGTCATTCGGGTGTAATGAAAACACAGCACTGCTACTAATGCATCATAAAGTGAATGGGCTGTTACATTACCACAGTGTGCAGACCACGCCCGTTGGCACATCAGCACTTCATCGGCCCGTACGTGTGTGTGTGTGTGTGTGCGTGTGTGTGTGTGCATGTGTGTGTGTGCGTGAAACACTCGTACATCCGACATCTGAGGGTGTTGACAGAGCGCCAACACGAGTGTGTGTGAGGAAGGAAAGAGTGAGTGGGACCTTTTCAATTGTGTTACGGCTCTCATATGTGTCCAATTTTGTGTGTGTGTGTGTGTGTGTTCAAATTTTTCTCTATGCACATACAGGGCAACGTTCAGGGGTGGATACCGTATTCTCAGTGTATGCAAATCACACAGTTTTGCATCTAAAAGCGCGCCTATGACCATTCGTCCGTGTGTGTGTGTGTGTGTGTGTGTGTGTGTGTGTGTGACTCCATCTACATTTTTCAGGAGTGGTATCAGTGGCAGGGCCAACAGAAGTGCTTTCATTCAGCCGTTGATACAGTAATCACAGTGAGGGAGAAGTAATAACCGTCTACCGCGCCGCTATTTAACTACTGTGGCCTTGACTTCACTATTGACTGCATTAAAGGCGTCACATTCAGCTTTGTTACACACTGTGTGTGTGTGTGTGTGTGTGTGTGTGTGTGTGTGTGTGTGTGTGTGTGTGTGTGTGTGTGTGTGTGTGTGTGTGTGTTATGGCCTCATGAGTGGTGCTGTGGAGTGTGATGACTGGTTGCTTATTGTGCGAGCAGTTAAGTATGAAAAGTGTATAAAAAAGGCTCCGTTGCTCTGAAATGTTAAACGGCTGTCTGTCTTACTCTTCCTCGACAGGGACCACAGTGAAGGGCGAACGAGGATGTGTCTGTGTAATCCATCCCCCCCTCTCTCTCCCCCCCTCCCCTCTCCGTCTCTGTCACAGCATCATCTCTTTCTTTCTAAGTCCCTTCAGGATGATTGAATATTTACTCTCGTTTAACGTCGCTGTCCAAAAGACATGGGGCAACAGAGACCCACACATACACAACTTCACAGCACTCACACTCCCAGCCTAGTCTGCCCATTTAATTAAGCACTCCATGAATAATTCAGTTTGAGCCTCTGGGCTGAAGATAATTATAACGATCAGGATAATAATGTTTATTTTGCTTTTTATTGTATTAAGACATCAATATCTCCGCAGTGCAGCGAGGACAGTTTGCAGCTCCACTTTTAATGCACCACTTCTAATATCCCAGTGGCTATCTGTGTGTGTGTGTGTGTGTGTGTGTGTGTGTGTGTGTGTGTGTGTGTGTGTGTGTGTGTGTGTGTGTGTGTGTGTGTGTGTGTGTGTGTGTGTGTGCGTGTGTGTGTCTTATATTTGATGGTTTGATAATGATCTCGAAGGTCACCGGTTCAGTCCCAACACTGTGACTCTGACCTTGAAAACTGACTCTTCCCACTCCCTGTAGAAACATCGGAAGCCATAATCCTCAGTTTAGTAGATCAATGTTCAATGATGTGATTACAGTTGGGCTCTCCGGGTACAGCAGCTGTTCTCTATGTGGCCTCTATCAAGTTCTGATTAGTCAATGATTGTCTATTCTTTGCCGGGCATATGGAATCGGCAGTCTATTCTCTGTTACTGTATAGTCATTGATTAACCCCAACAACAGATGTGGGAACAGTGATCGTGCTGCATTGTTGGTCTGCATCCCGGCATATTGCAACACAATAGGCAGTCTTCTCCAAATGGCTGCAATTTGCTATTCTCTCTGAAGATTATTGCAAATCTTTTCCCCTCTTTATTTCTTCATTCTGCAGCCGAGAGGTTGGAGAAATGAAATGACACGGAACTGAGTCATGAACTAAATCTGATCCTGAGACGCAGTATGTGGGGGTTGGCTCTCATGTTAACAGGTGTTCTTCATTATTCTTCATCAACATGAAGCATTGCTGTTTTAGTAGCAATTGACTTCATCTTCTTGTCTCATAGATTGGCTTTAACCATATCTTTGCATCTGCTCTCATCTGCTGATGCAACAATCTGACTTCTTCTGTCCGGTCCCGATAGTGTTAATTGTTATTTATTATGGAAATAATAAATTGTACACCCATGACTAAATGCAGCAACAAGTTGGTCAACACTTAAAGAGGAATGATATAAACATTGAATTAAATAGATTGGCCCCATTGACCAACGTTACCCAAACCAGAGATGGGCATAACCAGGCGACAACCTCCGGTTCTGAAAAGTAAAGCCAACACTGAAGTGCCCTACACTTGCATTCTCTCCACTGGCCATCAGGGGCGACTCCTCTGGTTGTAAAAAGAAGTCTGGCTGCATGGCAGTCTATTATCTCAGACTTTATGGTCTCAATCTCTAGTTCCAAGTCTTCTTCAATCCAGCATGATGTTCATTTAGTACATTATGGTCCATTTAGAGTCCACCAGACCGGAAAGCAGGGGATGCTTTAGGGGCGGGGCTACCTGCTGATTGACAGGTGATAGTGTTTATCCCTGTATATGTGAGCACACTGGATCGTAGACGATACAGAAAGAAAGCATCTGGACACAGTGTTTTGAGCCCCACTGCCTACAATGTGAATTCTGCATAGCACTAAATCCAGCTCCGTATTGGCTCCATATCTCGGGTATTGATGCATTGCCACTTCCATCCATACCTATTCCCATCTATCAGAGAACACAGAAAACACACACACTTCACATCTATTCTATTAGGCCTGAGAATCTTATCGTCTACCATTGATCCTTCTCTCTGTCACTCCAAAAAGCTCCAGGGCTTTTGTCCAGACACCCATCCTCACTGAGAAGCCTGACCCAGTATAGGCTATTCCCCGTGGGCTTCAGAAGCCGGGAAAAGTCCATCTGCAGAGCTGGACCTGCTGGAGTTAACCCATCAGTCACTGGCGCTGATGGATAGTCCAGACAGACGAGGAGGTTGTTGGGGTACATGTACACACACACACACACGCACACACACACACACACACACACACACACACACACACACACACACACACACACACACACACACACACACACACACACACACACAGCAAACTGAATAACAGATTGACAGACTGCCTGAATGTGTGTGTGGTGTACAAGTCTAAGAAACTTGAGAAACTTTCAAGTGCCTCTTCTGTCCCCTCAGCGTCCGCCTCATTTGATTAGGGGCCTGAAGGGGCCCGTGGATCGATAACTGACTTGGGTTGCCCCTTACAGCTTTACACACAAACACACACAGTCAAACACACACCCATGCACAGAGCTCTGCAGCCGTTCATTTAGGCCAAGCCGTCAATCATCCAAATGTGGACAGGCCCACTCTGGCCAGCCTGTCTAGGATGCTGGAGGGGGCTTGTGTGTGTGTGTGTGTGTGTGTGTGTGTGTGTGTATACGTGCGTGTGTGCATGTGTGTGTTTATGCGGATGAGATATAATGTGTCTGCTTAGTCCATCTGTCTTGTGCATGTGCATGTTGTGTGTGTGTGTGTGTGTGTGTGTGTGTGTGTGTGTGTGTGTGTGTGTGTGTGTACCAATTAGTTCATGTTTCCTTTGTTAGCCAATATTGGAACGCCAATATGAGCAGGTGGGTGGATGTCAATAATCCAGAAGTCAGACAGATTTTTCCCCCTTTAATCCCCATTTAACCAGATACGATAAACAGAATTTAAACTTGCAGGTCAACTACTGGGGGAAAGCATGTGTACACTCACACACACACACACACACACACGCACACACAGGCTGGATGATGTCACCACCCATTGTGACCACAATTCCCCACCACTGAATAGTAAGTTAACTGCTGTGCTCAAGGGCACGTTGACATTAATTGTGGAGGTAGGTTAGAGCATTTCATCATCCACATTCTCCCATGTGGTCCAGTAATTGGAACGGTGGGAAGAAAAGAAGCATTAGATGACCACCTGCAGCTTTATAACGTGGAGAAGAGACATTAAATGATGAAAACAGCGTCTTTGTACACGTTGAATACTTAAATAAACACAACAAAGGCTCATGTTTAATTATTATACAGATGATATATTACCACGTTTGAGGCAGTTTGAAAGTGCAATTATATAGTTTTAGCATGAAATCAGGCGGGGACTTAGACTTGGACTTGGAATCAAGCTGACTTAAGTGAGACACACTGTGACTTGACTTTTACTTTCACAAAGTGACATGAGAAGATCTCGGTGTGAGTGTAATTACACAATATCGTTTAAACTGTTGTTATCCATAATAGGTTATGGTTATTATTGCAGAAAAAGCTTAAAAAGCTGCCTGGCTCACTAATGTGGTGGAGAAGTGAAAAATAAAGCCTGAAAAAAGACAGAATATGAAAATACATTAAAAAAATTAATGATCTCTTTATTTGAGATTATTTGTTTTTACCACTTATCAACGTTCACTAAAACAAAGATGTGTCTTTTCTGTGACGCCATTAACATTTATGGTTATTAACAATATAAAGTAATACCAGTATTTTTCCTGCCATTTTAAGAATTTAAGCACATTTTGATGATTATCGAGATAATTATGATTATTGTAATTCACAATTACGTTGACCAGGATAATCATGACATGACATTTTCACATTGCCACACGCCTACTAGTTATGTTAGCAATGTTTTCCTGTTACCCTGAGATCAATTATTATCTACTTCTAAGGACAGGTTTTATTGTGAATTTCTTCATATTGCATTACAATAGCCCATTTAAAGTGATCGTATACCAAACAACTAACATTATAATCACAACCATAACAGACTTGAGAATTGACTTGAGCATCTCTGCGAACCGGTGGAATTTGAATCTCCTTTGAAGCACAATTGGGGAACTATTTTGTCATAATTTCATCATAAAAATCTATTTCCACTGTTCTACCTGAATGTCTTCATCTGTACGGTGACGTGACCTGTCAGAATGTATATCACTACCTCCTCCTTCTTTCTGCTCGTCAAAACAAAGTCAAGGTTGGACTAGGATAGGTATACATCAGCATATATTTATATGTATATCCTGTTTTATGACAGGAGGTGTCAATGTTATTGTAACAGTGGCACTGATTTAAATGCTGGATATGATGTAATGTCTGGCAGGCCAAAATCAAATATGTCTCTATTAGATCAAACATTTAGTGAGTATTTCTGCTCCTCTAATGGTGAGGTCGTCAGCGTTTTTCAGGACAACTTTGCTTTTAGTGACCCAGTGGAGGGACCCCCTATTATCGTATAAAACTCTGTCGCTTATTAAACTGGGCCAATAATCATGTGTAGTGCAGCCTGTAGTGTATAAAAGTACTTTGTCATGATGTATAAATGCTGGCAATAGAAATGATCATTTTTGACAGATTCATATATTTATACATCACTATTTCACATCATACCATTTAACAAATAGGAAGGTTTTCATTTGCTTATCATGGGTTGTATTCATGTTGATGTGTAATTTTGGACATATTTTTGGGATGAAATAATTTCGGGGAAGCCTGTAGTACCTCTGCGGTGCCTCTAGGGGACGCCCTGTTGAAGATCTCTGCTCTAAGGCCTTATATTAGACACGGTTAGCTCAGTGGTAAAGACGTTAAGTATTCCATTAAAGATCCAACATTAAATGAGGGAACTTTGTGGAAGGGGTCGGACTTGTCACGGGGGTCAGCATGTCCGACACGCCGCCTGTCCACCCACGGGTGCTCTTCACTGAGAACCTCAGGATGTCCCACTCACTTTCATACAAACGCACACACTTGAACACACGCCGTCGCCGTGCCCCGAGGGGCTCAGCCCATCGCCCACGCTGCTGTCACTCATCTGTAGCTCCGCCCGTCCACTCACACACACACACACAGGCTAAACAGTCATTGGCCGCCCACACGCGCCAGTTAACCTCCTAATGAGGCGGCGAGGGTCGTGCCGTGTTCCGCCGCCCCCGCGGGGCTGACCGACCTGTCTGTGAGTTTTATTCCCGCCCACGCCGACTGCCTGATGGACTGCCTCGCCTAATTGACTGACTGAATTACCGACTGACCGTCTGGACGACTGACTGGATAAACACGTAGCATGCTGGGATAGCGTGGGCGTGGGAACTTAAAGCATGTGGCTGCAGACTGGGGCACCAAGGGATGGCTGTATAGGTTGACCACCACAAAGAATCACATTTTAATATTCCTATATGGACTCATATTATGTTGCTGAGTGGAGGATTTTGCTCCCCGCACACCGATTGCAGTCCTTCTGGTGTCTTCCAGTCTCCTGTTTAACGCTTCCTCGACATTCCTGCAGGGTACAGTTTTGCTGCAGGACGAAATGGCCATAAATGATCAGACTCATTGAACCATTTCAGAAATGGATTCTACTCAGTTCAGAACGTATTTGTAACGCTTCAGAAATAAAAATGAACCTGCAAATATTCATTTGTTCATATTCTTTAATAGATGTAAATAATGTTTATAATGTTAAAAGACCTGGAGCTGTGTGTTTTATTCTGTTTCCCTGGTCTAGATTCATGCAGGAAGTGTATTTTTTTGCATCGTGCTTTAAGTGTGATCGTGAACACAATGTCAGCAGAATGTTATGGATTCAATTCGTTTCCCTCACATTAAACATGTTACATACCTGCTGTCTGCCAGAGTGATGTTGGGACTGCTCAGGCTTGGCTGCAACAATTAAAACGGAATGGAAGTTTGTTGTTTCCTGCACAGAACTGATGGACAGTTATTTTAGTACCAATTGATATGCAGCACCTGTCTCGCCCTCCCTTTGGATGGAGTGTGTCATGTGTTCCTGTGTGTGTGTGTGTGTGACTCATGCCAGTCCCTGGGTGATGATCATCTATTGTGAGCGTGGCAGCAGCCCCAACACTTGACTGCACAACTGTTAATTTCTCTCTCAGTGCATAAATTAATAGTTCATAAATAAACGCATAAATTAAAGAATGGATGGGAGGAGAGAGAGGGAGGAGTGGAATGGGGGCAGGAAAAACTTTCTCATCAGAAAAATTTAATTTCTCACTCCGACACCCACGAGAACGGGGGGAGGGTGGTCCGTGTGGTGGGTAATGGATGTGTGTGTGTGTGTGTGTGTGTGTGTGTGCATGCGTGTGTGTGTGTGTGTGTGTGTGTGTGTGCAAAAGGGATTCATTCTCAGCCTTTATATCACACCCCTCTGAGCACTGACATGCTGGCATGTTATTTTTTTTCTTTTCCCGAGATCCACATTCGACAAACATCTGTGCCTATTAGTGAACACACACTCTACTAAGAGGCCTGACAGAGTTGGTTTGTTTTTTTATTATGAGGCGCCACGATGTGCCGAGGCTCGAGTACAATATTAACTCCTCTGTCTCTACCTGGCTGGAGAAGGGTGGAGAAGGGTGGCAATATGAAAATGTCACCATTATCCTGACCAAAATAATTGTGATTTACTATTTTACATCCTTTTTCATAAAAAAAAATCAAATAACCTTAAATATTCATTATAAATCTTAAGCTCTCCCTGAATAAATAATAAATTAATACATTTAATAATAAAAAAATCAGGCTCTATTTTTCATTTTTGTTACAAGTCACTTGATGATATTTGCGATTATGGAAATAATGGAACCCGATCAACTTCTTGAGTGTGTTATTCACCCTGCATCGTCCCATTCCTGGTGGAGCTGAAAGGTGGAGCACGGTGCTCACACGTCTAATATCCTGATAGAAGCACTGCATTTGCTGATTGTGTCATAAAAACAGAACTCACACATGGGAGAAGGGATATTTCAGTCCAAAATATATATCAGCAAATACAATCCACCTTGGTGTCATGGCTCCCTTCAAAGTTGCTTTTACTATCAAATCAGAAAGCAATATGTTTCGGGGCGGTACAATAACACAAACCTCCAGGGGGAAAAGATACTGTTGAAATGTTGTTTTTCCACTACTAGTTTTCACATGCTGGTTGATGAAATATGTCAATAATATGCCAAAGAGGGGTTTGCAGCCAGACAAAGCAGTCCCAGCTCCACCAGCAGTAGCAAACAGATGTATGGATAAATATGGATGTTGATGCGTTAAATACAACATTGTGTTTTGGGAATGTGTGAACACTGAATGTGTGTATTTGGCCCCGATCAAAGAGATGAGCTGATGATCAGCCGATTTCACAGATAATCTGCCACCGTCACATACATCCGCTAATAATAAACCCATGTTCCTGTCTGAAGTTAAGCTAAGAGCTTCATGTTTGGAGGCTAGTCTAATTTTAATGTAAAGGCGTAATATAGAACACTTAAAACCCCCTTTTGCTGTTCTACACTAGGAAGATATACTGTGGAGTATTAAAACTAAAAGCTTCTCCGTTCCATCTGAAGTGTTGCATCATTAAAGTCTGATGGGCTGGACTTTAAATGTAGCTAATATATGGTAAACATGTCATCCTTGTATCATTACAGCAGATGTATCTTTGCATGATCTTTTTTCTCCAGATCTTGGGGAGTTTGAGAAGGTGAATATGGCTTGTTGATCCATCTAAGATACAGAAATGATAAGATTATATAAGATTTATCACCTGCTATATATACAGTATATATATACATACACATTTTAAACCCTCAGGTGCATGTATTAAATACACTAAACCTTTTGGAAAATGATGTATTCTTTTAGAAATAACAATACAAACAACAATAGTGTAGAATTGTTAAGAATGCCTTTAATTAAACCAAAAGATGCATGATGCAGTGCTATGCTGAGAACAGAGAAATATCTGGCTGATCCTCCCCGGGTCATGGAGACGAGCCAAAGCAGAGCTCCTACCCCCGTTGCTTGTGTCGGAGCGTTCCTCTCCAATGCAGCCAATGGGGAGCTCGGGACGAAAGGGCTGAGCGGAAACCTCCTCAGGCTGCATTACGTGAGGACTTGCAGCCTGGCTGCCAAGGAGGTGATGCGCAATCCGCTGAGACATCAGCCTCAAAACGTTTAGAAGGAAAGGGCCTGCAAACGTACCTTTGAGGTACATCAAGACTCACAAGCCCAGTTCTAGGCAGCTTTGACTGGGGCAGAGATATTTCATGGTCACCAATATAGTGTGCGTATGAGTGTTATCCTGTTATCTGGCTGGAGCCAGTCCCTGCTGTCATTAGGCGAAGGCAGGGTACACCCTGGACAGGAAACCAGTCTATCACAGAGAACATGTAGAGACAGACAGGTAACCAGTCTATCACAGGGAACATGTAGAGACAGACAGGTAACCAGTCTATCACAGGGCTGACATGTAGAGACAGACAGGTAACCAGTCTATCACAGAGAACATGTAGAGACAGACAGGTAACCAGTCTATCACAGGGAGACATGTAGAAACAGACAGGTAACCAGTCTATCACAGGGAACATGTAGAGACAGACAGGTAACCAGTCTATCACAGGGCTGACATGTAGAGACAGACAGGTAACCAGTCTATCACAGAGAACATGTAGAGACAGACAGGTAACCAGTCTATCACAGGGAGACATGTAGAGACAGACAGGTAACCAGTCTATCACAGAGAACATGTAGAGACAGACAGGTAACCAGTCTATCCCAGGGAGACATGTAGAGACAGACAGGTAACCAGTCTATCACAGGGCTGACATGTAGAGACAGACAGGTAACCAGTCTATCACAGGGAGACATGTAGAGACAGACGGGTAACAAGTCTATCACAGGGCCGACATGTAGAGACAGACAGGTAACCAGTCTATCACAGAGAACATCTAGAGACAGACATGTAACCAGTCTATCACAGGGCTGACATGTAGAGACAGACAGGTAACCAGTCTATCACAGGGAGACATGTAGAGACAGACAGGTAACCAGTCTATCACAGGGCTGACATGTAGAGACAGACAGGTAACCAGTCTATCACAGGGCTGACATGTAGAGACAGACAGGTAACCAGTCTATCACAGGGCTGACATGTAGAGACAGACAGGTAACCAGTCTATCACAGGGAGACATGTAGAGACAGACAGGTAACCAGTCTATCACAGGGCTGACATGTAGAGACAGACAGGTAACCAGTCTATCACATGGAGACATGTAGAGACAGACAGGTAACCAGTCTATCACAGGGAGACATGTAGAGACAGACAGGTAACCAGTCTATCACAGGGCTGACATGTAGAGACAGACAGGTAACCAGTCTATCACAGGGCTGACATGTAGAGACAGACAGGTAACCAGTCTATCACAGGGCTGACATGTAGAGACAGACAGGTAACCAGTCTATCACAGGGCTGACATGTAGAGACAGACAATCATTCACATTCACCCCTACTGGAAATGTCTTTGGACTGTGGGAGGAAGCCAGAGAACCCGGAGAGAAATAATCCAGGCTAACAGAACCCAGGCTAATTCAGAGAGAACCCAGATTAACCTGGAGAGAACCCAGGCTAACAGAACCCAGGCTAACACAGAGTAGATGCAAACTCCACACAAAAGGCTGACCCAAGCGCAGATTCAAACCCGGCCCCTCTGTGAGGTGACCACCATGCAACTACACAGTCTTATATTTTAAACTTAAGCAGTAATGAAGCCACAGCGATCCAGTAGTGTTCCACAACATGGAGGAACCAGCCAGTGGGAAGAAAGTAGACAACTAGCTTAGGGGTGAAAACTGTTGGCCATTGTATCCCTAATTTGGTGGCCACTGTTAAGTGATCTTAGTTATGGCACATTTTAGTTAGTTTCCCTTCCCGATATTAAACATGAATTATTGTAGAGGAGAATTAGGCTTCTTGTGCCTTTTGGCCCAAATAGCTATTCATCAGGTTGCCATGTTTCTTCGCTATCGATATTCTCCACACATAAATACATCACAACACTGGTCTCAGAGCTGTGGAACAGCTGTGCCAATCGCAGTGAAACGTGATAACGGCGGCTCTGCAACATGGAAAGTTTTACCTCATGTCTGGATGGTTCACAGTGTCATGCAATAAACACACATCACCACAGATTTGCTCACAAAAACAGATGGAGGATCATTTTCATGGTCGGAATTAATTTGGTGAAACTGTTTATATGATTGTATCAGATGATACAGACTGACACTATTTAAGCAATTACTCTAATGTATAGCACCCTGGATGTCGTTTTCAGGTGATTTCATTTAGGTACAAAACCCTGAACAGTCTAGAAGAGTCTCTCCTCAGAGACTACATATGCATCCTCCATGCAACCCTTCTAACATTTGACATAGGGGTTTGTTATAGTTGACTAATGTATGTAAACCAAAGGTTATACCCTTGGAAAGGAGACACAACCTAACCGTGCACATGCATCACACGTGCACTCCTGTACTTAAACACAGACCACTATACCCCTGGTAGCTAGCTGTTTGACCGGCACTTATGGAACGCTGATCAGAAACGTGTTACTGCTCTCTTGCTGTATCTCCATGTTTGATAGGGCTGAACAAACTTCTTTGGGGTGAGGGGTGGATACTTGGCATTGGTGGGGCAGACGGAGCGACCCCCCCATACCCACGCCTGGAACTGGAACTCAATAAAGACAGGAGACATCTGAGCTTGTGTTCACCAGAGCCCAAAAAATGGTATTCGGGACGTTCCCTCCACCCATGATGTCTGGCCCCATCAGCTATAGTTTCAGATGGAGGTTTGGTGAATTACAGCAGCAAGACATTTGATCAGCATAAACACAAAATAATGTGTAATATGTGCCATAATGTCTGTGGTTCTGAATCCGTAATGTGCAAAAGCTGATTTCCCTTGCTTGCCATTAGTGTTTCCAATAAAGCGTAGACTGGCCCAGTGCAGATACTTGGCCAGCCATTTGGGCTTCAGGATGACTCCTCGGGGTTGAAACGTGGCCACACTGGTGAGCAGCTATGTTGGTTTGTTTGTTTGGAGCCTCTCCTCGGCACAGCACGCTGTTTGAAAGACGTTCCCCAGATCACATGAAAAGTAGTTTACAACACTCCCTGGATTCTGACCAAAGAGATGAGGCCTGCTGAGGTCTGCTAAAGACTACTCACATTCAATTATTCATTTTGGCACCCTGCTTTTGGATGTATGTCCTTTCAACCGAGTGAATTCCTGAGACGCTTCCTTGATTTTTTTATTGTCCTGAACCACAAAATGATCAAATGCTGGTGGAACAAAACAGATGAAACACCTTGAATCAATTACAAAGCAGGGATGGAAGGATATACAGGGTTTCATCATGAACTGGGATTAAAAAACACACAACATGTCCATCAGGGAGAATTTCCATTCTTCCATTCCATTCATGGTGATTATCATTACGAGAGACTTGAAGAAGCTGTGTATCTCGCTATCATAGAGAAGTGAAAAATATGACAGAAATAAAAAAATACAGGAATAAAAAATACTATTAAATGTATTATTTATCCTTTTTTATGCAGGAAGACCTTATGATTAACAATCATCTTATTTAAGATTGATTGTTTTTCACTAAAAAAGATGTCTTATCGCAATAAAAATGTTATTAACAGTGTTTAATTTCAGTATTTTTAGTGCCATTTTAAGAGTTTTGAGCATATTACAATGATTATCAGATGACTATAAATATAAATAACTTTAATTTATATAGCGCCTTTCAAGAAACCCAAGGACGCTTACATATCATCACATGCATTTATTTTGGCGAGGATAATCCTCATGTGACATTTTCATATCGTCCCACGTCTATTCCAAAGACATAAGGAAGCAGCTGGATTATGCATTTAGTCGGATGTGATTCTGTGGAGGATAATATTTCTCTATGGATGCTCTGCAGACATGCCCAGCCTACCTCTGTGAACAACACAGTGCTGCCTTTTCTTTGCAGTGTTTCCAAACTTTTCTTCAGTGCAATGGTCCTGAATGTGCCCTTGAAGGGGAGCAGCCGACGACAGACGCTGCAGCGATCCTTCCTGTAAAAGTGTCTTTAATTATTAATGCTGGCCCTCCGTACTGGCAGGCTGCCCGTCCACGGACACCACATTTCACGCACTCACCGCCATGAATTATTCCCACAGAACATGCTCGCTCACAAACACATGCACACAGACGAGGACGCGAACCACAGGCCATTTGAAGTATTTATCATGTAGGTAGATCACATACTTATGCCAGAATGTCCACCGAAGCCACGTCCAGGAGGCGGGTGTGCGACGCCACACATGTCCGTGCTCCCTCCGTGTCTTATGTGACACGTTACGCACACTTCAGCACACACACAATGGATCTCCGAGCACACACGGCCATTTGCAGTATTTCTTCTATTCAGTGTATCCCATCCAGCTGTCAGCAGGCTGTCAGTGTGTTCAGTTGCCAGGCAAACAGCCCTGCCTCCTCACAATAATAAAATGTGCCTTTAAAATGTCACTCGCTCCCCAAAGAGCAAAAGCAGAGGCAACAAATCGATTCACATTAGTTGTTCAATTGACTTTGACTTGAACTTAGCTCCCAGTCTCCCTTTGTCTTACCCATGTTGGTTCTTTCTTTCTTTCTTTCTTTCTTTCTTTCTTTCTTTCTTTCTTTTCCCCTTCTCTTTCTTTCCTCTCGTGGGTTTCTATATCCCCCCCCCCCCCCCCCCCCTGCCCCCCCTCCCCCCTCGAGCTGGTTCTGGCTTTGTCGCCTCCTCATCACCTGCTTTTTCATTTTGTCTTTCCCAGGCTCACGGATTCTCTTCTTTCTCACCTCTTCTATATTTTCTCCCCCCAGCTAATCTAAGCGAATGAATGCAGCTGCAGCACCCCTCCCCCCCCTCCCCCCCCCACGCCGACCACCGCTGTGGCAGCACTCATTTCAATTTTCACCTCGTTTTAGACTTATCACATTGACATCATTAAGGCTCCCTCTCAGCGGCGCACTCATTCGTTATCCTTTCCATTTTACACCCTTCTATCCCCCTCTCCCTCTGTTTGTCTGTTTCTTCCTCTCTCTCTCTCTCTCTCTCTCTCTCTCCCATCTCCATCCTTATCTGTCTCGCTCATTGTCAGAGGATTTACAAGGCCCCCTATTTGAGAGCAGAGAGTGTCAGGGCTTTGGTTCTTCAATGACAGAAACCTGTTGGCGTCTCCTTATTCAGAATGAAAGAGTTGGACTCTTTTAAAATGGGTGTTGGGCTGTGGATATGAGAAAGTAACTCATGATTCATTCTGTTTGCTCATTCAGAAGTAAAATATTTTATTTCCAAATAAACCCTGGAGGAATATCTTTATGTCAATTTGAAGAGAAGCCAGCAGACGAGTTCAACTGGTCTATCTGAAGAAAAGGAAGGGAACGATAATCTCATATCTGAGAGTGTACTGTTATACTACTATATGAAGTACTACATCAACACATGACTGTGTGCTTTAGTGCTGGAACTAGAAGATAAATCAACATTTGGGGAAGAATCATTTGAAGACATGATCTTGGGCTTCTGGACTTTGGCTTTGAATTTTCTGACATTTTACTCACTAAAGTATTGAACGACTGTTAATATTTCATTTTAATCTATAATGAAAATAATCTTTGAGGTGATGAAGAAGTCCTTGAAGTGCTCGTGAGAATAGTGGAGTTGAACATCTACTTTTAAGTTGCACCGTAACAACTGGGCAAACTCTATCTACTGACCATGGAGTGGCCCTTACAGTTATAACCTTGTTCTAAAGGATTTATTCATTCATAAAAACACACATACATACTATAGTATGTGTATACTGATAGCGATATACTGTGGCACTTTCTTCCAATAATAAATGTACTTATTGCAAGTCGCTTTGGATCAAAGCGTCTGCTAAATGCCCTGAATGTAAATGTACACTACGACAGTGAAGTAATTTCCAAAATTCACAATTATTATTAATTGTTGGTGTTAAACCTGTTCAAAAATACACTTTCATTCACAAACTGTGGACTTTACTTGAGTATTTATTTTTCTGACGTTTTACTTTTAGTCCCCATTTTTAAAGCAAATAATAACTAGTTTTAATGCATTTGAGGAGAATTTTGAATTATTTTATTTAACTTTTCTTATTAATACGACACAAGATTCAGTTAGCCTTGTAATAAACCAGCCAGTAATAATTTCCTTGATAAAGATACTTTCTACTCCCCACATGGTCAAAACAGGCTTGTTACTTTAGTTTTAATGCATTTGAAGAATATCCATTATTTTATTTTATTTTTCTTATTAATATGATGTGAGATTCAGTTAGCCTTGTAATAAGGATACGTTTTACTTTCAGCTTTGAGTACACGTCAAAGCCTGCAGTTTGTCACTTTTACTTGAGTAAAGAAGCTGAATCAGTACTTCTACCTGAAGTATCTGTACTTCTATAGTGTACTTCTGACCCCTCTGACTTTGAATGTTTCATGACAATATTTTGTTGAGGAGTTGAACGTTGAGGACCAGCTGCTAAAAGCTTCTCAAAAACTACAGCCCAACACATCTCCACAACCCAGTTAAGGATTTGGCTTTAAGTAAAACAGTATGCTGAGATCTCCGTGATGTCATGTGACTGGCCCAGAGCGCCCCCCGCAGCTCTACTGTACTCGGTTTATTCATACAGCCTTGCAGCTATACGTTTGCCCGACTACTTGCACCAGTTATCTTCCAGCCAGCAGCATCCTCTTATCTGCGACTTGGAAAGAAACACAATCATAATGTGTTGTTCATCCTATCTCAGAGCCATGTTTCCCCAACGTTGAATCAGTGTTGATACTCCATAGGCTTATCTCCATGTTGTTGTCTACATTAGAGGGCTGCCGGCTCTCTGAGACCTGCTGCTGTGTGCCTCCTCTCAACGGCGTCTCCTGTTCTCCTCAGCTTATCTGAACGCTGTTTTCACAGACGGTGTTTGACACAAAGGACCCCACCATTGGCTTGGTGGCAGTGGGGTCAAGTGACGGGAAAGTGGCAAAGGGAGAGGTCAGGCAGGGAAGGGAGGCGGAGGTGGAGGAAGGTTAAGACCCCACTGAAAAAGAGCCCAAAGTTAATATCCCGCGTCATCCCATGTGCCTTAACCTGAGGCTAAACTAATATGGCCTCTCCTAATGAACAACAGCGGCTCACATCTGCATTGTTAGTCAGGAATCTGCTGCCATCTTGGATCCATTTGAGGGCAAATAAAACGTGCAGTGGACATTTCTGGGTCTCCAGTGTCCCGCTTGCCACACCGCAGGCTTCCACTCGGAGGGAGTCACAATGTAAGACTGTGGCCCAAGGGAAGGAAAGTGAAAACTTCTACACACACACACACACACACACAGATCAGCTCCCATCTATAAACAGAAGCCCTGGGGAGGGTGCGGCCCTGTGGCCAGCATCGGGGTGGTGTGTGGGGGGGGCAGGAGGTACAGGTTGGAGGCTGGTGGCGACAGTGGCAGCGCCGCGGTGAGCCTTACGAGCTTGGCGTCATGCGCCCAGCGTGTCGCACCTCCCTGCCACGAGGGCCTGTAAAGACGTTTTAAAATCCAACAGCCCTGCTCAACAGGAAACTGAGGTTTGCTGATGGAATTTTGTTTTTTTTTATTTCTTTTTATAAACATCAAAACCAGCACGTCCTAATTAGCATCCAGCTTGCGTATGCATATTTGTGTGTGTGTGTGTGCACGTGCGTCCGTCCGTCCGTCCGGCGCTGTTGCGTGGATGCACGCTGCCGTGTTTTGATTGTCAATGCGTGGGTGTGATGCTGCGATAAAAGTCCAAATAAGGGTGCCACATGGGATCGTTTATCTCGCGACAGACCACTTCTGTCTAATTAGTGTGAAACACAGTAGAGGAATATAGGCAGCTGTAATTAAAGTAGGGGATGATGTGCGTGTCGCATATTTGCTGCATGTGAGCGTGTTTTGCTCCCAACGAGTCCCCGAGGTGTTCAGGTAAAGGTAACACCTCCGTCAGAGTTAATGTGCTGCACGTCTTCCGCAGCATTCCTTTATTCACACCCCACATGTCGTCTGCATGCAATAAACCGAAGATTAAAGGTTTCCTGTTGTTCACTAAGCCTAAACCCTTATTTTCAAAACAGGTTTGACTCACAGGAGGGATTCAGGAGGCGTTCACAACAAGCACGTTCGCAGCAGTTTCTTCAAACTCCGTGGGCGCTTCCTTCCGTCCAGGTGAGAAGGAATCATTCCCATTCGCAGTGATAGCGTAACCACGCAGCTCTTCCCGGGCAACCGCAGCATGTTGTGCTAGGAGTTATGACATAATCTGAACAGGAAATTGCTCTGGAACGCAAGGGTTTATGGGTATATGGAGACAGATTATAACGTCTTAAAGCCAAGTCAGCGATGCTTGGAAAGCAAAACAGAGAAAAATAACCGAGGGCAGCTTGCAGTCTGTGCTGATGCTCAAATTCTATTTTTGTATGTATTTTTAAAGAGTTTTTACAGCAGGGAATGTTGATTAAAAGAGCACAAACCAATCATAGTAAGATGACGTTTAAGAGACAAGATCAGATTTGTTTCGTGACTCCATGAGGCCAAATATACAACGTAATGAAAGGTTACTAGTCTAATGAACAGGAGTTGGAGTCTGGGTTTTGTCTTGGTTCATCTGGATTTCGGCAGTTTGTTCCAAAATAAATCACACAAAACTTTTCAAGATGGTTGCAACCAGAAAAAAAAAAAAAAAAACTATGATACAAATAAATCTAGTAAAGTGCACTTTCATGCAGGGTCATTAGGATTGAATGATATGGGATTATATTGTGGATCAAGACCAGAAATACCACAGGAGTGACTGGAAAATGCTTGAAAAGGATCAATTTATTCCAGTGTGTTATGTTCAATTTTACTATATTTAAGCATATTTTGATGATTATCGGGATTCTGACGCCAAAATAATCATGACATGAAATGTTCCCCCACGGCATCATCATCATGTTATTTTCACTATTTGGCTGCATATCTCCATCTCCTGTGTTCAACCAGCAGAAAACCATTGGTTTACAAAATGTCTCAGAAACAATCAATCTGCATAGGACTTCACTAATCTAATTAGCTAGTGCTCACTTAAAAAAGTAATATAAAAGTAACATAAAACAAGGTTAGGATCAATAACCCTGTAAATAAAATGTCATTGTTCAGTGATGTGAAAGACTTTCTCTTCTAATATGCTACTGTATGACTGGAAACCATGGCAGTGCCAATATTGTATTCTGGTTGTTGATTGGTTGGCGATTGGAGCCTCATTTTTTGAGCCAATAACAGAATAGCATCACATTGCTATAAGAGGTCCTACCTGACAGAGCCGTCCTCCTCCGTCCCCCATCGCCCTGCAGCTGCTGAAGCATTCCAACTATTAATATGTTTTTCAAAGGAGGGAGAAAAAAATATCTTCCAAATGATAATGAGATTTGGTGGTTTATATCAACCAGTTGCTTCCTAAGATGTTGAGCATCATCCTCCATCTCCATGGGCCCGCCTCCTTTTGATCACTCTGGTGTTCTCGTAGAGTCGGACTCCTTCCCCTTGTTGTGACATTTCGCCTTTACCTCATCTTTACCATTCTCGCCGTGTCGCACGCTGGTTTCAGGAAAACAATTTGTCTCCACATAGAATGTGATAAATGAGAGCCATATGTCTCTGCGAGAACAGATTGAGCCCTGTGTGTGTTGACTGTACATTTTGTCCCAGCGGGGCTTCAGTTGAAGCCTTGACATTTTCAGACAATATTGCGGTGTTGAGCCACGGTTAGGATTTCATAAGTCAAGCTAACACTCAAGACGTGTCTGTCTATGTGTTTCTGTGCGTGTGTACTAACATCACAGTCGTCTCTCTCTGCCCGTCTCACTGCTTCAGTGTCTGTGTCACAACACTTATTACTTTGTGCGGCATGTGTGTACACGTTGTGTGTGTGTGTGTGTGTGTGTGTGTGTGTGTTTGTATGCTACTGTCTCAGAACATACTTCCAGTCTCTGACTCTGTGTTTCTTTGAATCCCTCTCCCTGTCACTCCGTTCACCCTTTGTTTCATAAGCCTGTCTGTTTGTTGTCTGGGGCAAGATGACACATTTTTTTTCAATATTTATCCATCTATCTTTCCCCATTTTTTCTTTTTTATCCAGGTGTTATCTCTTCCATTAGAATGCACGGTTTCCAAGGCCTTGATGCTATCTGATACCCATGATATCCAAACTAATGATGCACTTTTGGACCATCCCCATGAGCGATTCGCTGGAAAAAAACAGGCTTTCCTCTCTTTTTGGCTGTCAGAAGTCACAAGGAATGGCCTGATATGAGGCTTGGAAGCTTCACTTTTATATTCCAATGTACTTATCTGCTACTGCCTCTACTACACAGCATTGAAGGAAGAATTGTCTGAAGTACTAATTCATTATAGATGCAGGAGGAATGCACGGGGGGCTTTCTACAGTGGCTACCAACACTCTGTACATGACTTTTCCGTCTTGAGGCCCCTTAAACTATATGTTGTGGGTCACATATTAGAGCCTAACTGAACCTGGATATTTAAGGTAACTTCCAACATTGACACTAAAAATGTTTTACGTCATTATCTACATAAACCCTTAACCTATGTAAAGGAAACTAAATGATTTCACATCACTTTGCATTGCAGCATCTAAGACTGTATAAAAAGTGAATGTAGTCATCGTCAAGTCTCCCGTTGGTTTGTGGATATGGATTTGAAGCCTACAGTTTGGTGTTTTAGCCGTCACCATTTTGGATTTTTGCAACCAAGGAAGTGACCATATTTGGATGAGTGACGGGTGGATCTGACACAAGCAGCAGAGAGAAAATATTGGTTCAATCCAATCCTGAGGGGCCGTCAAGAACAAGGAGATGTTCACCTGGGCCCAGTATTTCAAAACTTGTAATCCGGATCAGAATAATCCGGATAATGAAATCCTGCTTTTCTCAGTCATGAATCAAGGTGATCCTGCTGACTTTATCTGAGTATTTCAAAACACTGGCCGGGTGGATCACTGTGATCCCGACCTGGCTGAATACAGATTACCAAGTCTCAAGTCTCCGCCTCCGGATCTGAAACATGGCGGACTACTTCACGGAAGGAGCAGCTGGGAGCACGACTTTCACGTCAAAAATGTAAGTTTACCGTCGTCTAATGTTTAGCGGTTTTAGGAACATATGAACGCCAACCAACATATCGTGCTAGCTAACTATATGAATTGTCACGTACTGAAAACCAGGCTGTAGCGATCTGTTATTGAGCCGCGGCCGTGCTAACGGTAGCTAACTCGGCTCCATTGACTTGCGTGTTAAGCAGCTAGCGGGCTAGCGGTCGCTGGCTTTGTTTACGAATTTTGCGGTCCATGGTTTGATTTAGAAGGTAATTAATCAGACGTACATTATACCATAACTGTTTAAACTAACATCAACCTGTTCGGACTTTATTAGCGTTACGTCATTGGCAACACAGCAGACTTAAAATAGGCTACATGTGTACAGACCACACACTGTGTATGTGTGTTGTGTATGAACTATGCAGTTCATTCAGAAGTGTCAGAATGCTACAGTAATGCTGGGGAAATCATGCTGTTGTCATCATGCACACAATTTCTGTGACTATTGTGGAGTCCAAATGAAGACAAAGGGCCCTAGTTTCGTAGACCAGGCGCAGTCAGCTCTCAGCGCACCTGCGCCACGCCGACGGGGTGTGTCCGCCTGGACTTTGCAAGTTTTGTGCACTGCGCAGGCTCGCGCAGGCACTCCTCCCGTCACTCCCACCCGCGCAAGTGGGAAAGAGGGAGGAGAAGAAGGCGTGAGTGGGAGACGAGGAGGAGACGAGGCGTGGACTGGGATTAATACAGCCGATTCAGATCTTCACCAATCAAATGAGCTCCTCTCCTCTCCTTTAATGCGTTAGGGGAGGTTCAGTGCAAGATCCGTCACTTGACAACCCGATGACAGAAGAAGCGCCGCCGCTCCCTCCACGTGCATCACGCGCTGTGCGTGCGTATCATAATAATAACAATGCCCATATTATAAAAAACAGGAGAGAGAGAGGGAGATGTTTTGGTCCAAGAGGCTGAGTTTCCGTTACGCGTGCCATCCGCCTTTGATCTGACGTCAGATGTGACGGGACAATCTATATAGATATAAATTCACGTGTTGATTCAATTAGTTGCATTAAATAGTGTTTGTTGTGATTATTTATTGCATTTTAATGTGCCTGGAACTGTGGAAACCTGCCTGTGAGGTCTCGGTGACGTGTGCGCACTGCGCACCGGTCAGCCAAACTTCCACTCCGCCAGCTGTGATTCGCATTGAATGAATGGACTTTATTTACGCCTTGCGCCTTGCGCCGAGAGTAGACCAGGCTGGAGCTGGTGAGCTTTCAGCGCAGTCTCGGCGAGGCTTTTGCCACGAAACTTCCGCTACGCCAAGCTGAATCTGTGACGCCTCCCCCTGCTGCACCGCCACACCCATCTTGGCGCAGGCGATCCACCAAACTGCCAAACTGACCGTGCGCAAGGCTGTGCGGGTCGAAACTTGCATTGCGCCGACTCCACCACCCTGCGCTGCGCCACGAAACTAGGGCCCAAAGATATTACTCATACTCCTTCCCTTTCTTTATTAAGGACAGGGTCTGTATGAGTGCTGGAAATCCTTGGAAATGCTTCAATTGCAGTGATAAATTGTTGGATTTTGAATAAAGTGCTGGAAAGTGTTTGAAATTGTAGTTGCATTATTTTCATGTATTATAGCTTGATCAGTGACACAATTAGATACAATTTTTTCCATCCTAATTTGTCTCCCTTTATGTAGAAGGCTCTCACTAAACATAATTGTGGTCATTTAAAGCAAAATAGCATCTGATTTGGTTAAGTAAAATAATCAGTTTGTACACAAACATATAGCCAAACACTTTTGCTACACCTTAAATGTTCTTAAATTACTCCAATTTGTTTCAAGTAATGCACTGACAATTTAGATTAAGTGTAATGAACATCTTGAGTAACAATATCTAGGAGAAGCGGAGCTGAGACATTGTCAATCCAAGTCAAATCCACCTCTGAGGTGGGATCCAAATGATCCTGAAATTTTGGTATCAAGCTGATCCAGATCTCTGCCTTACGTTTTGAAATACCCAAATCCAGCCCTTTATCTGGATTCAAGGGAGGATTGGATTACCAAAACTGAATCCTGATCTTCAGGATTGGGATTCTCTGGATCTGTGTTGAAATACCCAGTTTTCAGATCAGATCGCGATTTAATCCAATCCGACCAGGATAATCCAGTGGGATCACTTTTGAAATACTGGGCCCTGCTGATTAAGGAACAATCCCGATCAGTTCCAGGTGGACTTCAGGGGCCAGTTGTTCAAAAAATGTAATTATCCAGATCAAAATTATCCAGATTTGGAAATCCCTTTTTTTGCTATCTAGGATCAGGAAATCCGTCCTATTTTTAAGATGGTTTTTCAAAGCAACATTGGATTGGATCACCCTGATCCAGATACACAGTTTTCAGGATTACCAAATCTGGATTACCAGCTATGTAAAGAACAGGTAGAAGAGCCAAGATGGGGTCACTTTAACCCTATGAGCTCTATGCTGTTTTAAGGGCATTTTCACTACCTTTAGTTGGAAGCATTTATCCTGGTCATTGTAAGTGCCATTCACACATGCTACATATGTTTTTTTTTCAGCACAGTCTAGGCTACCCAGATCTGCCACAATATCATGTGTTCATACTTGCATTGATTTGATTTGGATTTTTAAATAATAAAAATACTGGACGTGTATTAAGGGATATAATTGTTCGAAATTATTTTTGACAGGTTCATATCTGATGATTGTTTCTTTGACATTAATATACAGTGATGAATGACTGACAGAGATGAATAATTGAATATATCATTTTTGTTATTGAAATCTGTTTTGGGGTTTATTTCATGGAAACAAGATCATTTCTATTTTTACTTTACTATACTGAAAGGCTTAATTGGTTGCCTATGTCTACTTTATCACTGTAACGGTTAAACAAGTCAAGTGCAAAATATAAATAAAAGTGTATATATACTAAATGATTCAAATGTATTATTTGACCAATTTTAAAGTTTTACTACATTTTCTTCCTGAAATCCACCTTATAATCCTACCCCTTGTTGGGATCAGGGTAATCCTGTTTTTTTGGATCAAAGTTATCCAAATCCTACTGAAAAGTTTTGAACAACACAAACTGAAGGTTTGATCCATTTCCAAACTCGGATTGGATTACATGATCTGATCCAATTTCAGAATCCTTCTTTCCCTTTTGAACAACCCATTTTCCAGATTTGATCCAAACCGATAACCTAAATCAAATCAGATTACCTTTGAACAACTGGCCCCAGGATGTCGGTGGTCCAGTTGGCTACACTGCTAGCACGTCACCACACTTCAAGAAGAAGACCACCAACTGACCCTGAGCTGCGGCTGACAGTATATCTAAGGTAGGGACACACAGACACACACAGACAACAGTTTGAAGACTTAACAGACTTGTATAATATAATCACTGCAAGTCTTTTTCATTCCTCCTTTGTTTGCGATCAGCGCCTACCAGGGGCGGATCTAGAAAAATATGTATGGGGTGACGAGAGGGGGGCAGGAATTTTTGAGGGGTGGCAACATATGGCAGACGTCTGTATATATACTGAATTTACTCACAGTTATCACAGTTTGATGAGAAATAGTATGTACACACTACATAAGGGCACAGGCTGCCATTTACATTACATTTATGCTCTCTCTCCTCCATATCTTGACCGCTGTGGTGTTCTCCCACCTCCTCCTGTCCCTGGTCGCCTTGGCCTTGTATTCTATCTCTGTCACCTTTCTGTTGCCCTTCTCTCTCTCCTTCCACCTCATATTCGTCTTCTCTCTCTCCTTCCACCTCTTTTCTCTCTCCTTCCACCTCATCTCCTCCGTCTACCTTGCTCAGCTCATTTTCTATTTTTCTCTCCTTTTTCTTTGGTGAGAAAAAACTAAATATGCTACCTTTCCTCTTCATTTCTGTAAGATTCAAAGTAACTTTAGTACAATGTTTTCCTTGACAGACATTGAATAAATATTAGCTTTCTTAGCTGCTTTACACAGAACTAACGTCAGACCTAGCTAACATTACATGTATAGTTAGCGAAATAACGTTCTTCAACCTGATTTTTATCATCTCAAAATCAGCATCGCAACTATACTAGCACTGTGCTTTCATTATTATTTCATTTTGTGATAGATAGTTAATCAGTTTTTAAGCTCTTTATCCTTGCGACTCCTGGCTCCAGGTACGTGTCCACAGGGGCGATTTTAGACGCGAGTGGACGCGCCGCTTCCCAGTATTGCACGCTTGGCACGCTGCCACTAGAGGATGAATGACAGGCGCTCTCCTTCATACAATCACGCGTACACTTCATGGCTGCACCTAATTGGACTATCGCTTTCACAGCTGTCCTCTCTGCTCCGGAGTTCACGCAGACCAACATGGCGGCTCGCTTGGAAACTTTCTCTTATTCTATGAAAATAGTTCACCGGAAGGTGTTTCTGAAAACATTTTAAGCGAGAAATAAGCTATGCAGTTGCTGAATCTGTCTTTATTTTAGATCGACAACATTCAGTTTAAAAGATTTTCGCGAGCGTTTGCGAGGCGGCGAGTCGTGCCCGGCGCCTCTGATGACGATCGGCCAACTCGCGGGCCGTCTCTCGACATTCGCCGCGACGCTACCAGAATGCATTGCACAGCTTTTCTCATAGACAATGAATGGGACGCGGGGAAACACCGCTGCCTGTGGACACGTACCTTCCCTCGCTTCGCGAATCGCGCCACTCAATTTTTCTAAACAAAGCAGCGTCTTGCTGATCTGACGTAATCTCGTGCTGCATTCACTGCAGTCGGACATTGGAAATTTGCGCTCGTAAATGTCAAATTGGACATAACTTTTCTTTGAATTTGTTGCTGCAAACTGGGGTGGCAGCAGGGGTGGCAAGGCTTTCTTTTAGGGTGGCATTTGCCACCCTATGCCACCCCGGTAGATCCGCCCCTGGCGCCTACCATCCCCCGATTCTAAGCTGCTATACAATCTCTAGCCACAATCTGTCCTTCATCTCCACATCTATAGGCTTTATTGTCATACGGCACCTTGCTTTCAACGACGAGGTGGATGAGCTCGTCAGTTGACATTGTGGTGTTTGTAGCTCTACAGTGGTAAAAACAACTCTCCAAACGCTTTTTAACCGATGTGAAAAACGTAGAAAACCCGTTCCGAAAACCTTTTACAGACGCAAAGTTTTGGAGTTGGTGTGCAGACATGAGTGTGTAAAGGTCTTAAGTGTCAAAGTCATCTTATTGGCTACGTGCATTGGTAGCGGTGGTTTGACTCTAAATGGACCATAATATACTTACTGGTCTATACCATTGGCCAATATCCAATACCCTAGTTTGCTAGTTCTGAGATAAGGCAGGTCCATTATGTATTTATTCATAACACTGTTGCTTCCCAGTGGTATTCCTTCTGCATTTGTTCAAATCTGAACATTCGACTTTTGGTGAGTATGTGTTTAGTGTCAAGCCTTTCTAAACACTTCTTCACAAACACTTGTTCTAAACACTTCTTCACAAACACTGTTCTAAACACTTGTTCTGAACACTTGTTCTGAACACTTGTTCCCAGGTGACCTGAAGGAGGTTTCTGCATGATGCCACTGCTACATATACAGTGTACATATTCAGATCATGTACCTACAGATACTTAGATGGTGGTTGATGATTCATCTCGATGCTCATTTTGGAGGCTGTAGCCTAATCTGTGCATTTGGATGATGTTGCAAAATACTAGTATTTGTTTCCTAAATGTAACTCTACCTCATATCATATAAATTACGTTGACAGAATGTTTAAATATTTCTTGTAATATAATGTAAAGTCCATGTCGCGTTGTAGAATATGGCACATAACCATGAAGCTTCCAGGGATGCTGAGTGTTTGTTCGTTCTGCTGCTGCTGAGAAAAAGGGAAGATGCAATTCTGCACTTTATCCCCCTTTCAATATATAATGCTCACTCCGGGACTTCTTTGAGCCGCAGCCACAATCATCACCACCCTCTGCCCTCTCCCTCTCTTTGTTTCTCTTCCTCTTTGTACCGACGCTCCGTTACACACTCCTGTCTGGGCACTGCACCTTTATCTGCTCACATATTTGAATGTCTGATTTCGACAGTTGCCTCCATAGCTTCGGTGTGTGTGTGTGTGTGTGTGTTTGTGTGTGTGTTTGTACAGACTTGTGTATGTGAGTGATCTCTTAGGAATATGGACATATCTGATATACATCTCAGGCATGTTCTATCTCTGTTATGCATTTCTGATTTCTTCACTCACCTGTTATATCCTGTGTGTGTGTGTGTGTGTGTGTGTGTGTGTGTGTGTGTGTGTGTGTGTGTGTGCGTGCGTGTGTGTGTGTGTGTGTGTGTGTATGTGTGTCTGTATATGTGTGTGAGATCGTGATAAAAGACACTCCCCATAAGTTGTTTGTGGTGAATTTCCATTATCAACGTAAACGGTAAACGGAAATATCATCACCAGTGACTTGGAAAAGCTGTCTAGTCTGCTATCATAGCAGAAATGTGAAAAATAGAGCCTGGTTTAAAATGACAGGATGCAAAAATGTATTAAAAACATTATTTATCTTTTATTTAATGTGGGGACCTTATTATTCATAGTTATCGTAGCTAAGATTATTTGATTGTTTGTCACTTAAAAAAAATGTTCACAAAAAAAGACAATATAAACTGATTCCAATTGTTTTAAGTGGCATTATAAGCATTTTAAGCATATTTTGATTTGATTATTGGGATAACATTGTGAATCCCAATTATTTGGATAATTGTGATGTGAAATGTTCATATGGTCCCATGTCCAATGTGCATGTCCACATGCATGTCACAGATCTGCTCCCTCTTATACATCTCCTGCATGACTTTGATGTTAAATGCAGAGTATGAATGTCAGACTCTGCTTGTCTCACTACGTTTTGTCTCACTACGTTTTGTCTTCGCAGCATGAGTTTGGATGTTTGCCAGCATGTATGCATGCACGTGTGTGTGCATGTGTGTGTGTTGCCTGCCTGCTTGTGTATTAATATGCAAGGGAAACAGCTGGCATGGCTAATGGCTGTCCCTCCCGACGTCCCTCCCAGATCCCATTCTCTCCTCCACACTCTGCTCATTCAACTGAAAACTGCTTCTTCTTCTTCTACTCTTGTCTCCTGCTTGAGGCTTAACACAGAAGCAGGTACGGTGTGTGTGTGTGTGTGTGTGTGTGTGTGTGTATTAGAGGGGCTGATACAGAGGCATAAAGATAGGGGAAGCAAACGCTGAGCACCAAAGGTTGAAAATAGGTGAATGTGGGATTAGTGTGGAATTATTTACAGTAATGATGAAAGAACGGAGATTGCATTAGTCTGCGGAACAGTAATGTAATCACCATGCAAATTTAAATTAAAGCTAACAGCGTGGTCTTGAAGTCCAGAGAGAATGAAAGAAGAGTGGAGTAGAGGAAGAGAGAGGTTCGGCATAAGCGAGTTCAATTAGTAGAATTTAGCCTATTAATTAGTGCTATTAGCAACACCACGCTGGGGTGTTACTTAGTGTGTGTGTGTGTGTGTGTGTGTGTGTGTGTGTGTGTGTCCGTTTGAGATTTGACATGAAAGTGACTTGTTAAGAGCCATAAACAAGAAGCTTTGAAATGTCATATTGGCAACTAATACACACACACACACGCACCAATGCAGGTTATGGAGATGTAGCTCACAATTAGCATTTTTAAGTGCATTCCTGCTCCTGCTTGCACCCACTTCCACACATGCACAGAGCAGTTGGAGTGTGTGCAGCAGTGCAGGCTGCTTTACCCTGGTGTGTGTGTGTGTGTGTGTGTGTGTGTGTGTGTGTGTGTGTGTGTGTGTGTGTGTGTGTGTGTGCCAGGCTGTCATATAGCGGGTGCAGTTTGGCGTCCTGGTTTGCGTGCCGTTCCTTCATAAAAATGCCACTCAACTCCTCTGCTGAGGAATCAGTAGCAGCTGGCGGCATTTTCTCTCTTTTTTCCTTTTCTTTCCTGTCCTTTTGAGGCCACTCTAGTCGCCTCTTCACGAGTCTCTTCCTCTATTTTTAGTTCCCTGCATTCATTCGTGCATTTCTCGGTTTATATCCACACTGTCTGCGTGCCTGGCGCTCTCGTGTCCCTGACTTTTCTTTGCTTTTTTTATTGCCTGCTTCGAAAAACTCACCGGCTTCTCCGACTTCCAAGGCCAAATGCTTCACTTTTCAGCCACCCCCCAAAAACACATGAATCATTTTTATTCATGATCAGACAGGCCTGTGAAAGACGCCGTGGGGGACTTCAGGGGCCAACTGTGCGTTTGAGTTCAGTGCGATGATCAATGGTGAGAAAGGGGGCTTGTGTTTGGCTGCGTTTTGGTAATGGACGAACTTGAACTATTTTCAAGTTCAGACAAGAACATTTTCAAGGGCGAGTCTGATGCACGTATCGGCGTTGTGTCTTACAATCATTCAGTGTTGTCGTCGGAGCAGTTGATGGCGAACTAACAAAGGGAACCTCAGACCACCCTCCTCTGTCCCCTCCACTGAGTGTGAAGCTCATCAGCGCTCTCTGCTGGCAGGAAGCACCACTTCAGCACACCACTTGTTGCCTCCCCTCCACACAAACGCTCTAATTGTGTTTTTATTTATATATTTCACCATTGATTTCTCTGTTGAGGCCGACATGGCTCTAATCAACAGCGACTGGCTGTCATGGTGTGATGGATGGAACAAAGCCAGTAAGCAAACACAATGCAAGACACGCTTGTGTGTGAGTCACTGTGTGTGTGTGTGTGTGAGTGTGTGTGTTGGTTAAGGTTTGCACTTGCATCTTTATCATAGTGTGTCTGTTTACAGATTTGCCACACCATTCAACCATGCGTGTGTATCTGTGTGTGTGTGTGTGTGTGTGTACACACGATGAGCATGCGGTAGCTGCTGAAGAAAAATGGCAAGAAGCAGGACAATGTGTCATAATTACACTCAGGGTGTCACCGTGAGAGCAGCGTTGAAGCCAGATGAGGTGGTGTTTACCAATATGAACAGACAAATAGAACACCATATTGGTGTCATCCCTCCACCCGCGCTCCCTCTCCCCATCCCTCGTGGCCATGCCTCCCTTGTCTGTCACTTCCTGTGTGTATTTATGACGGTGTGCCAGCACGGTAAATGCATGCAGTGTCTGCCCCATTTCTTTCCCTCGCTTCAGATACGATAGAGGGGAGAAGGAGGCGGAGGAAGAGTCCCGCAATAGATCCAGGCCTGGAAAGAAGGTCAGTGTATTAGTTATCAAAGAGGGAGGAGAGAGAGGAATATATGAAGCAGAAATAAAGCATAAAGAGAGGAGGGGAGTTTGGGGAGAAGCAGAGGGTGTCGACAATGATACGACATTGCATGAAGTGAATGAAAGTGAAGGGCAAATTCAAACATGTATGTATGTGTGAATGCAAAAAGAACCAGCTTATCAAATCTAAATCTGTGAGAAACTCTTAAAGTAAATGGTAAAGTGTGTAGCATTTAGGGGGATGTATTGGCAGAAGTGGAATATAATATTAATAGGTATGCTTTTTAGTCTATAATCACCTGAAAATAAGAATGCTTTTCGTGTTTTCGTGACCATAGAATGAGCCTAAAATGACCCTACTTCTTGATTTATTACCTCAGTAAACATTGTAAACCTGGGTTTATGGTCTCTATCTCTAGTTTTAAATCTTCTTCAATCCATCATTTAGTCAATAAAGATTAATTCAACACTTAGCAGTGGAGTTGACCTTGAATAATGAAGCTAACGTTGTTAACAGCTTCACACCAGAAGCCAGGTGGAAACAGATGGACGACCAAAATGCCAAACTCTGCCGTCCACTAACCGATATGTGACGTCACGATGACTACGTCTCATCCATGAAATGTTAGTAAATCTGTGAGTAGATTAGCACATGAATTAGCTCTGTACTAAAAACTGATCGTAGCACGTGTGTTCATGAATGCCAATCAATCGTAAACTGACAGCGTGCTCCCGCTTCTCAGAAATTAGCATAAACCCCACCCATAAAGCACCATATAAGGAGGTGATGATTACTATGGAGAGGTGCATCCTGTCAACCTGCGGACATGGATCGAACAGAAAGAGAGGGAGAGAAAGAACTTTTCTAAAGTAGGCTAATGAACCAGAGGATGTATCTTCTTACTGAACTGAGTTAATCTGGCGCTCAAATACTTTATGAAACAACAACTTTGTCAGGTACGGTGGCTGAGGAGGAACATACAAGGCAAACTCACACTATACAACAGTTCTTCTGTTAGTAGTGGTGAGACAGGGGCAGGTCAATCAAAGGCCTGGAGGGCTGTGTGAATTGTCGACTAATTAAGCTAAATATCTTTAAATCATTTTAAAGCCATCTGCATGTTGTGAAGATAACAGAGCACGGAACACATTAACGTTGTATTTTGTGGTCATGAGCTATATGCCCCAAACACCCTACATCTACAACATGTAAAACTAGGAGGACTTCAGTGAAGAGGTATCATTTTGTCTTCATCATGCAGTGATGTTTAACTGTCTTAACAGTTCACACCTGGGACCAGGAATGACATCCATAATGGACAACCTCATGGTTCAAGTCAGTGAACATCAGCCTGTTTATCTTTCTCCAACTTCCTGTCGTTGTAATTGTAGAAGGCAGGAATTGTAATTTTAACTTGTGAAAACAATGGTCAGCATCTCAGTGTGCTAGTCAGAAAGGATCAACTATACCATTGTTATACTTCTACAAGTCTTATAGGTGGAAGCAGTTTACTGAACTCAACTGTATAGAATGTTGGGTTAAGATGGCAGAGACTCCAGTAAAGATGTGAGAGTGAAGGAAAGAGGAGATTGAGGCAGTGAAAGAGAAAAGAGATAGGAGTCTCTGGGGACAAATGGAAGGCTGAGAAAGACAAACAGAGAAGAGATTCAATTTCAAACATTACAATTCAATCAACATTATTCCTCCCCAGGCGGCAATAACTGCAGTCTGCATTAAAACCACATAAAAACATCTCAAAGATGAAATTATACACTCCAAAGGTCAGGATTGGTTCTAGATAGTGCGCTATACTATATCATGTCTGCAATGCAAAGGGTGGGGAGCACGTAAGTGGTGAGAGAGGACCGGACCGGCCATGAAAGAGAAGGCAAAAAGAGTGTGTGATGACTGAACGAGTCGGCGAAATGGGAAGATTGACGAAAGGCTGTGAAAAAGACGAGTACTTAGCAAAGGGAGACAAGAAAATGCTTGTTAAGGGGATGGAGCGATAAAAAAGCTGATAAAAGGAGAGAAATATGCTTTAGCCGGAGCCTGTACGAGTGAGAAATTATCTCAAATGATATAAAAGAGCTTTATGCACACTCGCACAAAGGAAAGAACACGCGTAATGTGTGGTGTGCACTTTCCTTCCCTCAGCCCCCCGTCGGTTACTTTCAAGCTCCAAATATCATAAAAGGTGTGTGTGTGTGTGTTGAATGGATCGTCGTCGTGTGTCGGGCTGTGTGTGTGTGTGTTTCAGAGTGTGTGCAGTAAGTGAGGTTTGCTATAAGCACTCTGCTGTCCGTGACAGTGAAGTGGTGTAATGTGTTGCAGTCTATCCGATATCCAATATCACCCTAATTCCACTATTGAGCTACACAGCTTCCAGGTAGTCCAACTCACACACAGCAAAGGCCACCGTGAGGGGGGTCAAATGGTTGAATCCCACATGAGTCTTCATGAATAAAGTAAACACATATTTTTATTTACCAGTGAGCCGGGTTATTACCCTTAACCTGAGCGGTTTTCTGATAAACTGCTGGGTAAAGGACCCACGAGAGACCACTTCTTTTTGGGGAATCTGTTCCCATGGGGACGCGTTTTGGCATCACAGGATCGTAAAAATAAAACCCCCCAGTCCACTCACACTTACACAAACACACACGGACATGGCACAGTAAACCAAATTTATGATGTTCAATTTATGCTCCTTGTGGAGCCCCAGCGCCACGCAGGGTCGTATTTGTCTTCTGCTTCATCCCATTGTGCACACTGCACAGTTTGCAGGGGAGGAGCAGCATAAAGCAGAGCCGTAAAAGAATCTCTCTCTGATGTCACCGTGCGTCATAAATACGGTTGGTTGTAGCTTCTCAGGCTGAATTCAGGAAAATGAGGAATCGCAAGCTTTTACAGGGAGGCGCCACAGTCGCTCTCCGCCGCCTGCAAGACCCAGGGCATGATGGGAAACGCCTGGCGGCAATTATCATGGTCAAAATAGTTGTTATTCACGACATTATACAGATATTCATCAAAGTATGCTTAAAATGGCAGCAAAATACAGTGGAATCTCTTTTACTACATTTGGTCAACACATTTTTATTGCCTTTGAGATGGAACACATCTTTTTTTCAGGACAGATAAAAAATGTCATATAGTTGAAATATATATAATTCCTTATTTTTGTCACTTCTCTACCGTGACAGTGAGCAAGAGCAGCTTTTTCTATTCACCCATGTGACGATAGTTACCATTATCCCCATAATGAAAATTCAGTATTATTATCACCATCCATCCAACAAAACAATCTTCATTTTTTTATTCTATGTAATGCTAGAGAGTAGATATTTGAGGCTTGTGGGTTTAATCTGTAAATGAGCATTCTGATGACGTCGCCTGCAGGTCGGACGTAACAGGAAGAAGCTTTTTTCTGTAACCTCCTGTAAATTCTTTGAAGGCAGCTGGAAACGGTCAGACATGACCTCAGCCTCTTTGACTCCTCCCCCTCCGCTGCCTGATCTCGTCTACTTCCTGCAGTGAAACAGTTCATCTCCAATGAGCTACTTGTGTTTGGCTGTCGGCTGGCGGAGGGGATGTGAAGGACGAAACTGAAGGACCTCCCTCTGGTGGTGATGTCATGATGACGGGATGCCACCAGCAGGAGCCAATTATCAAATCTTTGGTATGATGATTAATGAAATCTTCGTGTCTTTCTCACCTACGCCAGGCTCCTAAGATTCTGAGTGTGAGCTCACCTCCCTGATAAACAGCCGCGTGGGCGGTTGGATATTCAGATGCTGTGTCTTCGGTACGGAGCCCAGCAGGAGACCAATAACAGTCACACACACCTTCTACAGGTCCGTCTTCTTCAACATCATCATCATCATCATCATAACAATACAACATATCTACTGTGGATCGGATTCATCTGATCTCATTATCAAGTAAACATATTTGTCTGAATCACGACTTGAAGAAAAGATATTGATGGTGTCATTTTGTTTTTGAAAGAAAGATATTGTTCACTTCAAATCAAACCGCCGTTAAACTTTTTTTTAGTATATCGGCTGATGTGGTGGAGAAATGGAAAACTCCAGGCATCATGAGACTCACAACAACCAATGTAAACAAAATTCAATTTCTTTTCCCCCCTTAAAACAGCATATCTTCATATAACTGCTTGATGATAGTCGCTATGACGGAGACGGCGCATTTATCTCATAAATATGTATGTCAGCCTCTGAAGGTGGGTAAACTCGGTTCTGCCAATAAGGTGTGTACTGAGATTAGGTGGGTTTCATTTGGATGTGAACAACATGTATCAAAAAGCTGAAATGGGTTGCCAGCGCCGCGTCGGAGGAAAACACACGGCCGGCGCTTTAATGCTGGGAAAGGAAGCGAAGGCGGCGGCTGCAGCCAGACCTCGTCCGTCCTGTGGTCTCCCCCTCGCCACCAACGTGCCATCACTGCTGCTTTTAGTCCGAGTGAAGCCCGGGTGGCTCAGAAAACACACATTGTATGAGCGGGGTAGAAAGGGCGGCGAGGGGGGAGGAAGGGATTTGCACACATCTCGCTTTGGCCTTTTGAGAGGCGGAAGCTGTCTCTGGTTTGTCATTTAGTGATGAGCACGTGATCGGAATCGGGTCGTGACATCAACGGAATACTGAGGGGAGACGAGGAGGGGGAGAGAGGAGGATGGAGAGGAGGGGGGAGATGGAGTGGATCAGGAGGAGGGAGACATTTAGATGGGGGGAACAGACAAGAGGCAGGAAGGATGGAGAGGGTGAGGAGAAGGAAAAGGTCTGAGGAGGAGGAATGGTAAACAAAAGGACGGATGGTGTTGATAGCAGCATGTTGAATGGAGCTTCTGGTCAATATATATCAACGCATAGATTCTGTCAGTGTGTGTGTGTGTGAGTGTGTGTGTGTGTGGGTGTGTGTGTGTGTGTGTGTGTGTGTCAACAGTATTGTCGAGAGACAGATGTAAGTTCACACACTTCTATTGGCAACTTTGTAGACTCACACACACGTGATGAGCTCACGTGTGCCGGTAACACACGCTTTAAGCTGCATGTTACCCTCACACACACACACACACACACACAATCAAATGACAGGACCCAGCGAGCATCCCACAGCTGGGCACTGATGACAGAGAGAGAGAGGGCGTTCGACCTGCTGTGTGAACAGGCAGTATTTCCATACAAATCAATGGAGCGTCGGGCTAAGCTCGGGGACACATCGGGGGGACGAGCCTGGTCACACACGCCATGAAGCCACACACACACACACACACACTTCACACACACACACACACACACACACACACACACACACACACACACACATCACACCACCTACACACACAAACATCACGACGTGCAGCCACGGGAAACTGCAATCACCTGCCCTTTTGCACTGTGACACACACACACACACACACACACACACACACACACACACACACACACACACACTTAAATAACAATTAACAATAAACAACAATAGTCTATTTACAAGAACGCCGTTAAAGAGTGTTAAAAAGACAACACGATATTTGCCTTCTCAGGACAGTCGTAAATATGATTTGTAAAACTGTCTAATTACTCTCCTGGTAGACAAGAGGGAAGAAATAATAAAAATTAAAAACATTTTACAGTAAGATGTATTCATCATTTATTAATGCAGGGAGAGCTTATTTTGTGATCATCTTATTTAAGAGTTTTTGACTGTTTTTCTCTAAAAAGGATGTTCATTAAAGAGTTTTATGAGTTTCAAGCATATTTTGATAATATCGTGGCTCGCAGCTATTTTGTCCAGAATAATAGTGATATGAATATGAATGACACTTCCATCTTCACCCAGGTGTTTTTCATAACGGTCTTGGAAAGTCCAAATTAAAAGAATAGTTTGTCATTTTGGGAAATTCTTATTTGCTTTCTTGCAGAGTTTGCTATTTAAAGACAGATACCACTCTCGTATCATTTTAATACACGTGTCATTGTTTTCCTTACAAAAACAGAGTGTGACCAAGTTTAATTTGACTTGGACAGTGATGCTAAGCTAAGCTAACGGGGAACCAGCTGTAGCCTCATATTATTCATGGAGACGTGAGAGTATCAGTGTTCTCATCTGACTCTAACACAATGAAGCAAAAAAACATATTTTCCGAAATTTTCCCCAAATGCCTTATTACAACATCAGCAGCTCTCGTGGCTCATGTTCAACCATCTACATTCTGCTTGAAAACATATTTGATTCTCTTGGCCTCCGAAAATAATATGAATAAAAAATGTAGTATACATTAAACATACTGGCAGTTTTGGTTTATTTTGCCTTAAAAGAGCTGCCATGAAAGTGTGTCTGTGTATGCAATACATAAGCTTCATGTTTCAAGTATTGCTGTATCTTCTCCCACATCTCTCTGTCTGATACCCACTTGGCTTGAACAAGCACATAAGCTTGCTGAGGACCAATTTGGGCCTTTGATGAAAAATAAGATATGGTTCACAGTTTAATTAGTTTTCACATGTGTGGGTATGTCTTCGTCTTCTTCTTCTTCTTCTGCACCCACATCGGCGCTGCTTGCAATAGAGGTTAGTGTCACATCAAATTCTAGAAGCAAAACTAGATGCTTTTATCTTTTGAGTTTGAAGACTGTCAAATGTGAAATGAATTTCAGTCCAAATACAGTCTAATGGAAATGGAAATGCCAAAAAATACTCATCAGTCTTTTAAAAAAAAAAACCCGTAGTGCTCAAACCCTTCTGCACACCAATTTTATCTGCCAGCATCTCGCTTTGTGATGGGGAACAGGAATTAAATATCACATTAGAGAAAGCATATTAAAATGATAAGAGCATCACTACAAGCCTGGCAAAATTGTCCAGTGATGAGGAGAGAGAAGGACAAAGGGAGCAGAGAGGATGGAAAAGGTTAACGTTGTAAAAATGAAGAAGCGGGGGGGCAGAAGGAGAAAAGGAGGAGGTTGAATTACCCTGAGTGCCAGGATGAACAAAGACAAGGAGGAGAGAGCCCGGGCAAGGGCTTTTCATGGTCTGCTTTTTGGTGAAACACGAAGATGGAGAAAGAGTGAGATGAAGAATTAGGAGGGTGATCAAACAAGACGGGGAAATGAGGAAGAAAGCAGAAACAATTCATTATTACACTGAGCAGCCTGGACAGCCACAGACTGGATGGATAAAGGGAGGAGAAAAATAGTTGAGGACCCAGAGAGAGGGAGGAAATGAATACAAACAAGCCATCATCCATCCCATCCCTCCATTGTTGCTCAGTTCTACTAAAGGTCGCCGCTCTTTTCTTCCACCAGCGTCGACAGGAGGGAGGGAAGGACGGCCGCGAGGAAGGAGGGGAGAACCGCCCGAGATTTATTTATCGAGTGGAGGAGGAGGAGGAGTGGCAGTGGCAGTGGCAGCGGCAGTGGCGGCGCTTCAGAATTCTTGATCATTGCCACAGCGACCAGTCACCTGGCAACCGGGTACACAATGGCTGCAGTAGCCTTGGCAACAGCGTGGTCTCCGTCGGATACACGGGGAGGATGATGAGGCCGGCAGGCAGCGAGACAGGTAGACAGATGGAGTGATAGGGGGGTGAGATGGAGGGTGGGAGGGTGAGACGGAGCAGCAGGGGGAGGAACAGGAGGAGTGAGGAGGAGGAGGTGTAAACAGAGAGTTGGTGTATCACACCTCAACAGGTGCAGAGCATCGGCCAAATGTGTGTAAAGACATAATGAGAAATGTAATGAGCTACTGACCAGGAGAATGGGCCGCCATATGTGACCCCGCATGTTGGAAGGATGTGTGTGTGTGTGTGTGAGTGTGTGTGAGTGTGTGTGTGTCGCACAAAAACCATTCAAACAAAGTGCTGCAGGAAACTTCATGAGTCACGTACCGGTCCATTAAAACACTGACTAACACACGAGGCCCGGCTTTATTTTCTCACCTGGCAGAACGGCGCCGTGATTCACGCGTACGTCGGCTGAAAGCTTTTATTGCATATTCATGTGAAACACCCACACACACACACACACACACACACACGTCATGACGCAACACCAATGCAAACCCATGGGGAATAAACACGCAGGACGAGCACAAAAACAGCATATCTCCACTCACACACTCACACACATTAATTAAAAACATAGTGGAGCAATACATCACTGGCACATGCACACTCTCTCTAAATGAGTCTGTTTTTTAATTTGACATTCTGCGTGGACATGATTTAATAGTTAGCATTTCAGAGAAGACTTATTGAGGCCTTGGGGCCCAAAATTGTGTGTGTGTGTGTGTGTGTGTGTGTGTGTGTAAGGGCCACTGAGATTGAGTTTGTGTTTGTATCAGTGTGTGTGTGTGTGTGTACTGTAGTACAGCCTATAAGCCCATTAGCCCCAGGTTAAGTGATTTACAGCTTCGGCTTTAAGCCCCTCCTGCAATCTCATCCCCAATACCCCTGTCTATCTGCTCGCTCTATCTGCCTACCTTATCTGGGAGATTACACACACACACACACACACACACACACACCTGTCAGTCTGCCTGTAGACACACAGCCAGACACAATACTGAACAGATACGAGCTCGTCGTGTGCCGAAAAACTAAATCTAAGACAAGGAATCCACTAATCACACACACACACACGTGTGCTCACCTTTAGCGTGCGCCTCCTCATTAGAAAGTGGCGTGCTCCTGGAGCCAAACACAAAGGAGGTGTTTCATCTGCTCTGCGTGTTTGTTCTCATTGTGGATTCTCTTTGATGACGGGCGTCCTCATCAACGCATCTAATAGCTCCGTACACACTCCGTCTCCCTGTGATGGGGAGTGTGCGTTTCAAAGCGGGTGTGTGTTTGAGAGAGACGAGAGAAAAGGAAATATGTACAAGGAGAGAGGCAAAAAAAAAAAAAAAAGGTGTGTGTGCGCAATCAAACCCAATAAACTTTGCGGCTGCTCGCTCGCAGCCACTTTTACGGGAGCGGCGAGCAGCCTCCGACCTCGGAGACAAAAGGAAAACGTAGAAAGCAGCTCTAAGGACAGATAAAAGCGAGAGAGGGAAGTGCTAAATGATTGCTAGAGCTCCTGCATCACCCCTCCACACCTACCTCCCTTATCTCCTCCTTCCTCTTCTTCTCCTCCTCTCTCCCCCGTCTGTCGGCCCCCCATTTTTATTCTCTATTTCAAAGGGACAGCGAGAGAAAAAGGGGAAACCAACAGCGGCAAAGCAGCAATTCCACTTACAAACACGCAGACATTATAATGGGGCGGCTGCGGCGTTGCCACGACAACACACAGGGAGGTGAGGGTGTGTGTGTGTGTGTGTGTGTGTACGGCGACACCGAGGCAGAGATGGGAGACAGGAGGAGGTAGAGTAGGTGCCAATAAAGAAAGAGAGAGATGGAGGTTGTTATCTTGGGTGTATTTACCTGTAGCTCTCTGGCTGTTTGGCAGAAATGTCTTTTAGTCTCGCCCTGATCCGCCGTGTCAGTCAGCAAGTCAACGTGTTTATCACGCTGCATCGTATGGGGAAGACGGAGCACAAGCCGCCTGCTCCGAAGTCACTCACATCTGCATTCAGGAGGGAGGAACACCACCTGATCTCTGCTGTCACCAAACAGTCAGATTCTTATTTTAAACCATAGGAACAAATATGACTTTTTTGCAGCTACTTGTTGGAATTTAGATGTTGAATATTTTAATGTTGAATTAATCTAAATCTAACAGAAGGGAAAAGTAGGGACTGCATTGTTTTATGAAACCGTGGACTAAATAACTCAGATATCTGTTTGAAGCATTATTTGAAGGTTAACATAACTATGGGTCAGACAGAGAGCCAGTCGTCCTCCAATCAAGACCAGCGGTTCGATTCCGTGTCCTTGGGCACCTAATCGACTCATTGGGCTGATGCCGTCGTAAATAAAATGTTTGAAGAGGATCCACAGATGTACCAGACTTCAGTTTAAGTCAGTTTAGACACACATTGTGATCCATTGAGCTTAATTAACCCGGCTAACCGGGTGAAACTCGCTCTCCAGAATCTCTTTTCTGCGTAGATCAACAGCTGTTGGATCACAGGACTGCATAGCAGTGACCATGTCACAGTAACTCTGAAAACAATGTCTAAATTGACTTCAATATATGGACGTCATATCAGTGTGAGAAAAGCTTGCAATGACTGCAGACAAATGCAGAAAAACCATCTGCGTGTTGCAGCCCAGTATCCACTCCAAGCTTCACGGTTAGATTCTGTGTCCGCTATTATTGCCAGCTAGTCGTGTGTCTCTGTAGAGTGGAGGCCAGGTGGAGCGTCCAATGCTGGAGACAAACCAATGAATGTGTTCTGTTCTGTTTGGCGAGATGCTCTGTCATCCCAACAGGTGTTCCTATGTGTATGGAAATGTCCCTCCTGGACCACCATAGGGCCAGACAGCCCTGAGTGCCACCTACTTCCTGGTTTGGTGTGATATACCAGCCGTGTCCATGAGCCCTCAGCATGCTGCTCTTCTTCTCTGGGCTTATGTTCTGCTAGGTGTCAACTTCTGCTGAGACTGAGCTGTGTGTGTTTTAGCCTCTCCTCTGATTGGTGCGCTGGAGACCCTGATCCGTGGTGACCCCCCATGCTTCCATGTGTTCAGCTTCTGTGTGGGCCTTGGGCAATGAGCAGACACTCACTGCTACTGCTGTTTATTGTTCTGTTTAATTCAAATCAAGTTGCCTTTTGGGCTAAATCTTCCATTTTTAGTTGTGCACAGATAACTTTTAGTTTGAAATAAAACGTGTTCCCTTGTCTCTGCCTCTTGCTACCGCCGAGTGGATCTGCATGGTTACCTGGCCTGTCGTTGATTGAGCCATCAGCCTGTCGCTCTGCTGTGTGTCGTGTCTGTACAATGACTAACTGTCTGTCTGTCTAAATACTCACGACATTTCTCATAATAATGGATCCCCTCTGGCTAAAGGTGAAAGTCAAGCGTGGCACGCGTTGCAACCTGTTCCCTTTCTTTCCGTTGCAGCTGTGGTATTTAATATGCTGATGATGCCAATCAATGGTGTAATGTGGAGTCTGTCGTCGGGGGTGAGGGTGAGTCAATGGCGGCTCCCATTCTGCCTCTCGGTGCACAGCAGCAGACGGGCGAGTCAAGAGCGGGAAAGAATCCAGCGATGGAAAGTGGATCATGAGATCACGATGTTATAGGCAAGGCAACTTCATTTGTATAGCACATTTCATACACAAGGCAGTCTCATAGTGCTTCACATCATAACATGTCATACAATAAAGTGAAAAAAAAAATAGAAGAATTAAAAGAAAATAAAGGCAAAATTATAAATTGCATTACAGAAAAGCATTAGAGGGAAAAAAAACCCATTAAAACCAGCCAATAATAAAATAAGGTTTAAAATTGAATAATAATAAAATAAAATAAAAATAAATCAATAAAAACAAGAATATCAAGGAATAGAAAATACAGTGCAGAATAAGAAGTTCACAGATAGTATTGTTTACTGAAAGGCAGCGGCACACAGGAAAGAGTCTAGAGTATAGAGTCTAATGTAATCAATAATCATCTTATTATGCTATAGATGGCTCTATAGACATCTATACTTACATAATTGTAATGCTGCTTTGATGTCGCATACATGGGAATAGATGATGTGTGTTTGTGTGTGTGTGTGTGTGTGTGTGTGTGTGTGTGTGTGTGTGTGTGTGTGTGTGTGTGTGTGTAAGCCAACTGTATCAATCTCTCTCTCACACACACACACACACACAAACACACACACTAACACAGAAAAGAGAAGGAGAGAGATTCAAAGCATCACACACTCCAACTGCTAAGAAGTTGGGTGTCACTTGCGGCGGGTTGTGTCGCAGTAAAAAACCCAGCGGCCCTTGACTTCATGAGGATCCACAGAGCCCTCAGTCCTGGTCCCCTTCAGTCAGGAGGAGGCAACCACAGAAAGTCCAGGAGGCCTCCTGGGCCCCTTTATGTTGCAGGCCATCTGGGTTAAGCCTGTTCATTTAAACAGCGATCAAGCCCTCAAACCTTTACTTCATTATATTGTACTTTACTTTGATATTATGATCTAATAAAAGATGAGGAAAACATGTAATTCATGATGCTTTTGAAATGAAAATGTCTACAAAATATACAATAATTACATAAAATAAATAACCTGCAGCCTCTAACATATAAAGTAAGACCAGGCTCTGTTGAAACTGTGTCTATCGATCGCACGCACACACACACGCACGCACGCACACACACACACACACACACACACACACACACACACACACACACACACACACACACACACACACACACACAACAAACAGCCATCCATCTGAGAACAATGCATAACTCATGTTGATGCATTATGAATCATTTGAGATTACTATTCATTATGTAATTGGCTTTTTAGATTTTCGGGGTAACGCATAGATCACATAGAAAAAAGAGAAAAAAGCCTGGTGCATTGAAGTGCTGATTTGGATATTGATTACCATGGCAACGGTCGAAGCTTCCAAGCTTTGAGCATTCGGGTCAGCCCTCTAGAAATCATGTTAACAATTAGCATTTTCAAAGCAGTGAATCACTGTTTCACATTATCTCAATATAATTCTGATGAATTATATTGAGATGCATTTTAATGTTGAATTATTGCCCACCTTACTTGTACGTGTCAGCTGGCTACACTCTATTCTGCATATTAAAAAAGCCTGTAAACTGAGCTTTGATAGGTTTCGTCTCCTCTGTGTCATCCTGTAGGTGACAGATGTTGTTAGAAAGCACAGCTTTGATTCTTTAGCAGTCTAGAAGCCCATTTACAAGAAGAGCTGATCAGGCAGCAACCTCCGCTTCTGAACAGGGAAGTGATGATGATGATGATGATGATGATGATGATGATGATGATGATGATGATGATGATGATGATGATGATGAAGTGCCTTAAATTTGCATTCTCTCTACTGGCCATCAGGGGGTGACTCCTCCGCTCCTTCTCTCTTGATGTATTATCTCAGTAAACATGGTAAACATGAGTTTATGGTCTCAATCTCTAGTTTCAAGTCTTCTTCAATCCAGCATGATGTTCATTTAGTACATTATGGTCCATTTAGAGTCCAACAGACCAGAAAGGAGGGGATGCTTCAGGGGGCGGGGCTACCTTGTGATTGACAGGTCGCTACCACGCTACCGATACAGTTATTTACTAAGATGACTTTAACACACTGATCTTGAATTATGAAGGACATTTTTCTAAGAGCTTCACAGAATCCAGACGGATCCAGATCCATCCGTCGCTCCTCCACAGTCCAAATATGGTCACCTCCATTCACTGGTTGCAAACATTTTAAGATGGTCAACCAAAATGGCGAACTCCAGGCGTCAACAATGCAACGGGTGAGGTCACCATGACGACGTCCACTTAGACATATGCCACCAACATATAAAAGCAAACAATAGCTGCAGCTTGTAGTATACCGATCAGCCTCTGTCTCCAGTCCATGCATGGATCAAATCCACAAACACAAGATAAACACAATGTCTGGACGGTAAGTGAAGGCTGTGAGAGGGTCAGAGGAGTCGATGGTGGAGCCGGTGGAGTCACTGAAGGAGGGAGATGGTGCAGTAAGAAAATCAAAAGAGATGAATAGAGAGGAGAGGGTGGATGCGAGTGCAGAAATACACCAGCAGGGCTGGAGACAGGGTTCCCTTTGGGAGTACAGGAGTGAGACGGAGTGCGGTGTAGGAGGAGGCAGATGGAGCTGCTTAAATCCCTGTCCTGAGTATTGTACCAATTGTGGCAGAGAGGCAGACACAATAGCTGAGCGTTCTTCTGTCGCTCCCATAAACAAGATAAATTGATGGGGCTCCCCCGCCCACTAACATCCACGGTTACTTTTTATTGCCTTCCGAGAGAACAAAATGGAAACCTACTCTGGTAAAACAAAAAGCAGCCCTCCGCTAAATATTCCTTTCCCGCTCTCTAAGGCTTTCTCAATAGCATCATGGATGAGTGGCAGCATTTGATGCCATTGTCTCGTACGAGTAGCTTTGAGTTGTATTAGGAGGAAGTCTGCGATCTGCCCCCCCCCTTACTGAGAACAAACTAAAAGGGATGTAATTCAATCAGCTGGGTTTAAAAGCTGCCTCTTTACAATAGGATTTGATTATGAATATATTTCTTTTACTTTAGATAGACAAAACATGATGGACCATAACCGGTATTGATTTTGACTGCATTTGCTCATCCTTGACAATCCCAGGGACGTTGATAGACACAGATGCTTTACACAGACACGGCAAGGTTGGAAGAACACACCGCCAAATACTCAGGATGGGGTTTGTCAGCCAGGAAGTAGGCAGAGAGTTAACAGCATCCCAGTGCTCCCAGAAAGGAAACATACATTAATGACAATTGAATTTCTCCGAGACACTGTTTTCACCTTGTGTTCATTTGATCCAAGAGAAAACTCTGAGGAGAACGGAAAACCTGAAAATAAAGTGAGACAATCTCATCCAAACATTAGATGACCTTTAGAGACTGACATTTTTGTGGTGAGAGATGAAAAAAAGAAAAACGTGTTTATTAAAGTAGCTCTCTGTCTGCTGTGGTATTTTCTCTCTCTCTGCTTGTCTACTTGTTGATGCAGTGTTGTTAACGGTGATCTATGCTGCCTTCAGCGGAGTCTGTGATTTAGTATGAGCTCTGACACGGGCCGGGGAGGGGAGGGCATGTTTAATGGCTGTCTGACCGCCATCCATCTTCCCACCCAATCAATGACGCCATTCAGGCAGATTTTATCCAATCAGGGCAGCCCATGTCGGGATGTGAGTGGAGCAGAAAGACAAACCTCCCTACAGATTATAGGGAGGTTTATAGACATGATAAGTTCCCTGATTGGGTCGGAACGACTGGATGTCGGTTTCATTTCATTGTGCCTTCATTAGCCCGACCAGATGTAAGACAATATGAAACGATATCCTGATAGTCATCAAAATATGCTTATACATTCTTAATTTTTTTATTGCGTCACACTTGAAATCTTCTTTTAGGGAAAATAATTTGAGTGAAAAACAATTAAATAATTAAATGTCATATTAATTATAGTGTCAAAAGTTATGTCAGGACACTTTCCACAAAGAGCAGGACTAGAAGACGCTCATGACTTTCAGATCAATGAATTTCAGATTCCCAACATCACCAGCAGCAAGAGTTACAGCACCACAGGAAACTGGAGCAGCCCAGGCTCTTGGGTTCCATCTGCATGTGGTGCTGTATTACCAGTAGTTCATTGTTGGAGGCACAGCCACATGTAGATGGTTCGATCTCCAACATGTCTCCATAGACCAGAAAGCAGTCAGTGCTTCTATGGGCCAGATCAGGCCAGGTAGTCGCTGTAGGGACCAGGACCACGAAGGACACTGTCCACCATCATCAATCTTGTCCCATCCCTAAGCCTGACACCCAACTACCAGTAATTAACTGGTTCATTTTTCAATTTTAGTTGAAATTCAAGAAGCGCTTTGGTTTTCTTCAGGCTCCATAGACTCAGCAAGCTTTGCTTCCACATTTGTAACGCCACATCCATCCTGTTTTAATGTTTTGTAAATGTGTTTTATTTTATTTTATGTTGGCTTTGAAACAGTTTCTTATCGGACTGCTTCAGAGCTCTTTAATTTGCGAGTGAGAGTGACACAGCTGGACACACAATTGCTCTGGGGGCTCCATGGCGAGCTGGTCGGGAGCCTCAGTTGGGTCTCAGGAGATTTTATTTGAGTCTCCAAATATCAAAGGTATGATATATATACCTAAAAAAAGGCTGCTTTACCTATTCAAGATGATATAAGGTGATGCTAAAAATAAATGCTGGAACATTCATTTACGCTCAACATCACCCTCAGGATTTAGAGATTACACCTATTGTGAATTGGGTTGCGATTTTTCTGTCACGTTTAAAAAAGTGGGTCCCCAGAAAATCAAAGGTTTGGGATACACTGGTGTAATCCACTCAGTGGTGATGCAAAACACAACTCTGAAACTGCACAAATTCCACAATGCACTCGGGTAGAGCGATGAACGGTACACTAGCAGGCACACAGCACCTACACGCCTCTACAGCAGCACTTCACCGCTGCTGTTTATGTTGCATCATGTTCTGTAGTTCACGTCTGTCATAGGACGCTTTGCTGACTTCATCCGTCTGGTGAAGCATGCCTTCTTGTCCTTCACACGGAAGTGTTTAAACACACTCTCTTTGTTGTACTTAACCTTGTGCGGCTCCATTAATCTGAGGACATTCAATGGAGACTCATGTTAAGTGTCACACAAATGTCACTCGGCCCAGCCTAATGAGAATACCATCATCACTTTTATTCCGACATGAGACCAATAAAAATGTCATCACATGTACTTAAAGAGGTGCATGTCAGAAAGGGACTTAATTGCATGAGTCTCAATTATAGACTCTGGGAAAGTAAGATTAGTCAATGGGCAATAAAAAAATGTATCTGTAATTATTTTTATAATTGAAGAGTTGTTTTAGTCAAACATGAACTGGTTCCAGCTTCTCAAATATGAGGATTTTCTGCTTTTCTTTGTCATACATGTAAGTAAAATTAATATCTCTGGACTGTCAGACCAAATAAAGCCGTTTAAAGCCATTACCTTGGACTATGGGAAATTCAAACCGGAATTTTCACTATTTTCTCTCATATTAGGGACAAAGCCATGAATCAGTTAATTGACAAAATAATCTTCCCATCCATCGATAACAAAAGCACACGCCACTTGCAGCCTGACTGACGTGATTTTTCAAGCTTTACTTTCCAGACTTGAGAGCTGTGTGAAAATCTTCATGATGTCAAAAAATCATCCTCCCAAAAAAGATTGTGAGGTAACCGTGGGCAACAGGGGAACAGAGCCGAATGAAGGTATCTTGCTGTTTGACAGCCTCCGCTCAGAATGTCCAATGTTAAAGTTGGAATATGAACCTTCTCACATTTGCATTAGTAGAGAGGTGGGAAATCAGTCTTCACCTTACACATTGGAAAATGGTCAGCATTGCAGTGACGTAGATGTGATTTGTAGTTAATGGCCTGAAATGTGCAAACGTGCCAGTATGGTCTTTTTAAGCTAATAACACCGCAGAGAGGCGTCCTTGTCAATCTCCAGCCCATAATCCATCTGTGTGCTCTGAATGGCTCCTATATTATTCATGGAAAAGTTTCCCCGTTCTTTTAAGGTCATTTATTTTCTCTGCGAGTTCCTGCTTGGGTTTGTTTGAGTGGCCGTGTGGTGAGCGTTGCTCTGAAAACAGACATTGTTTTTGGAGGACTTTATTGTGTTTGAGATACACCGAAAAATATGTGTGCTTATTTAAAGTGCACGGCCTTTGAGCAAAAGTGTATTGATCCAAAACGTAATGAAAAACATGGCAAATTCAAGAAAAAAGACTTCTATCCAGCATCTATCCACATGATTCATATTGCCTAAATATTCCGAGGCTATGTAGATTGGCTATTTGTCAAAAATTACTGGCAATAAACAAGACACATTTTAAATGGTTCTTTCTCCATCATCTGTTATGCACTCCACAATGACTTATAACATTTGCCAAGTCACACCCAGGCTTGTTGCCCAGTGCCCTTGCTTCAGAAAGTAATCCTTCCCTTCAAAGTCAAGCGTTTACCAGAGAAGCACATGGTCAGAATTGTAAATAAATCATCAAGTTGGGCCCAGACATCCCAGCAGGAGGAAACACACACACTTTTAGCAGTTAGTGATCGGAGTGTGCTTCTAAGCCGGGCTCCTATAGCGGACGTAAGCAGGCTACTGATGAATGAGAGGCAGCGGTTTAATGGGGTGTGTTTATTACCGGGTGATCAGTGGTTAACGGACAGGACTTTCTGGGCAATATACTAAGAGCACATTACTGCAGACAGACGAGGAGGAGGGAGACAAATGTACGCAGTTGGAAGGTATTATAGACGAGGAGAAAGAAGGGAGCAAAAAAGAAAGGAAGAAGATGAAAGGGAAGCAGAAATAGGATTATTCACTTCATCCCGTGTACAAACACACACTCACTGGCATGCGGACAAGCAGGGACGGAGAGCCGCTGTCCGTCGTCCAATTAAATGACAGCATTCGCATTGCAGGTCTCCATATCATCTCAACACTGTGAGGTACACAGCAGTCACATTAGACCCTGCCAGATTTACAGACACACAAATACACTCGCACTTTTCCCTTTTCATGGTGAGTTTATGTAGCAGCTCTGGGAGTTCCTCTCAAGGTCATCTTAATAGACTTCCTCACACACACACACACACACACACACACACACACACACACACACACACACACACAACCATGTACTGCCCCCGGTGTCATTAATCACATTCACACACTCGCACACATCCATCAGCGGGCCGCGAGTCACACTGACAAATAATACCTCCAACAATAGGTCTTATTCATCAACGTGGCCATATGTTTTTTCCAACGGTGAGAAAATGCCGACATAATGGAGCGAAACGTATTCCAAACAAATACGCATGACAAATGTTTGAAAAACTTCATCACAGGCCAAATAGCGGCTGACTATTTCTGGCAGCGGGAAGCCATACACTTTGTATATCAAACAGCTTTGCCCTGTTATGTTTACTCAAATGAAGACTACATTATGTAAGATGCAGAGAGCGGCTTTACATCATTAATGTCAGTGCTTTTTTAGAGGGAATACAAGGTTTGTGGAGGATGTATCTTTTTAGAAAACAGTGAAATAACAACATGTTATTTTTCTTGTTGAACCCTGATTGTTTCAGTGATTACATTATAGTCACTAAGTTGATAATTACAGTCTTTAAACACAGGGGATGTGATGAAGAAATGATTATTCAAAATTCCCAAAATTTTGCATCAAATTTAGTCATATCTACGATGGCGTATTAGGGCCACTGTAGGAAAAAAAATGGAGCCGAGAGAGGGGGGTATTTAGAGAAAACAACCAACATTTATGCTAGCTAAAATCCAATGAATGTTGCATATATTTTTCTAATTAATACATCACATAGTGTGACAACACCTCATTAAGGTCCTTAGGGTGATGGCTGCTGATGGTTTACTGATCGGACAGTTGGGGTAAATGCTAGCAATAGCTTTCACTTGTTGTTAAAGCAACGGCAAACATCTGTTCAAGCAATGTGTTTAGTTCCTCTATGCCCGCTATAATAAAGTAGCAAATCTGCGACTTTAAAACTAATGCTAGCGATAGCTTTCACTTGTTGTTAAAGCAACAGCAAACATCTGGTCAAGCAATGTGTTTACTATAATGAAGTAGCAAATCTGCGTCTTTAAAACTAGCAAATTTGCGACTTTTTTTTCTCAGAATATTGCCCACCTCTCTCGGCTCCATTATTTTTGTCCTACAGTGACCCTAATACGGCTTCGTCCAAGTTTGCGATGGTTTTTCAAATACAATTTTGAAATAGATCAACTAGCATTATGTTGTTGACCCTCAGCAGCATGTGGCAGTCTGTCTGACAGAAACTGTTATAACCTCATTTACTAAATTCTCTTCCGAGTGAATTTGAGTTCTCTCTGGTAAAAAGCACAGATAAGTAGAAGATGTAGTTATGGTGACGTCACCCTTTGGTTTGTGGAGTCCAGTTTCGAAGCCTCCAGTTTGGTTGTTTGGCCGTCATTTCCTCTGCTTGCATCTTATTGCAGGATGCACCCCCTGGTGGCCAGCAGTGTGAATGCTTTTTTTAGGCACTTTTGATTGGGCTTCACTTCTCAGAACCAGAGGTTGCCACCAGATAAACAGTGTATATGTCGAGGGTCTGCTAATTCAACTTTTATTTTAAAAGTGTAATCCAGAATCTCAGATTCACCCTCGAAAGCTTTATAGTCCTGTACCAGAGAAACATACCCATGATTTCAGCGTCCGTTGAACGACCATGTGACCTCTTATTAGGCTCGATTTGAATATCCTCAAGCAGAAATTCATGAGGCCAAATAAATGCTCAATCGGGGCTCTGATGAGGTTCATAGTGTGAAGGCCACCTCGCAATCCAGCCCTGTCAACAATCTGCATTCAGCCACAATGCTGACTGATTACTAATCAGAGACACGAGGAAACCAGCAGCTGCTCAGCCTATCACGGCACACACACACACACACACACACACACAGCACACACACACACACACACACACACACACACACACAGAGAGAGAGAGAGAGAGAGAGAGAGAGAGAGAGGGAACAGCAGAATACACACAAAGTGCCAAAAAACACCCTGATTGCATCTAGGTAAGTATAATGCACATGATGTATGCCTTTGTGCACACAACAAAAGATATTACACACATAGTCTTTCTTACTTTTTCTGTGTTCTTCTCACACAAACACAAGCAAGCACGCTGCACACACACACACACACACACACACACACACACACACACACACACACACACACACACACACACACACACAGAGTTCCAAACAGCCTCCAATCAGCAGCAGTGCCATGCAGAGATGAGAGGACTGCACCTTGTTCTGAAAACAACTGAAATCAGTTTAAGGACACGTATTACCACAGCGCTCCTTGTCTGCCTCCCTCCTACTCACCCATTCTCCCCCTTCTCCCCCTTCCTCTCGCTCCCTCTAACTCCCACTTTTTATTTTTCACTGTGTACCACCTGAGCTCTTCAAGGTTGCCGCCACAATTTGGGTCATTCAGCTCGGCCCCGTTTCAGCCAACACGCACACACACACACGTGCACACACACATGCACACACGCACACACACATGCAATCACATACCTCCCCCTCTGTGTATTACCTGACACTGCCAGGTGGGAGAGACTCCATTACCAAGTTGAACTCTGACCTTGCTTCGACTGCCTAGCCAGAGAAAAGAGATGTGTGGTGTATCTGTGTGTGTGTGTGTGTGTGTGTGTGTGTGTGTGAGAGAGAGAGAGAGAGAGAGAGAGAGAGAAAGAGGCTAGTGGCTGAAATGAGGCCAGCCTAAATGTTGTGTGTTTGTGAATGAGCATTCTTGTTTGTTTGTTTGTGTGTGTGTGTGTGTGTGTGTGTGTGTGTGTGTGTGTGTGTGTGTGTGTGTGTGTGTGTGTGTGTGTGTGTGTGTGTGTGTGATCGGGGTGTGCGTGTCCCAAATGACACCTCTAGCCATTATTAAGTCCACTCTACTCTCGGGTCTCTGGCATATTTTCCTCTCTCCATATGTTCACATTTTTCTCCTGAACACACTTCCATAACAGTCTGCACACACACACCAACACCTTATTAATATGAGGAGAAATTCAAGTAGTTTAGTTTGGGAGTTGGCATGAAAGCATCAGATCTCACAATAACCTGGAAAAGCCTTTCTATTGATGATGAAGAACCACAATGTATCAGGCTGGATGTTGGTATTTGCAGCTAAGTTATCATCCTGACTCCACCTTAAAGGAACACTTTACCTCCAAATGGCCATTTCAATATCAGTGACTCCGCCCATGTTTCCTTGACATTTGAATGCCTCCATGATACAGGGCAATATGAAAATGTCACGTTGCGCCTATCCTGCCAAAATAATTGTGATTCACGATAATATTCCGATAATCATGAATATATGTTTAAACTCTTAAGAATGGCACTAAAACATCCTGGTATCACTTTACATGTTGTGAAGAAACAGATGTGTTTTATTTCATCACAGATAGGAATCTTAAACAAGGAAATCATGAATCATATCCCTGCAAACACAGATGATAAAATACAAATTTCAAATGCATTTCTAAAATATTTGTTTTACTACGATGATAGAGAAACAGTCGCGCGTGATGATATTCACCTCAATCTTCAATAAACTCACTGCTGCAGAGTTATGCAGAAGTAGGAAGGTTTGAGCAAAAATGCATGTTTTTTATTCGTTCATCCCAAGGAAAACATTTTCTCATTTTTTCCTGAATTTCTATAACACGGCAACAAATCTTTATCTGCAATTATTCTTTAATAAAATGGAGGTGAACACATAAGAAACAGTCCATGAAACCAAAAAGGAAACAATCCAGAGAATTGAGGAGTATCAGGAGTATTTCCCCCCAAATGTTTTACATTTAGTTCAGCTGTTAAATTCCATTAAATAAAGGAAAGTATCTCCAACAGAAACTCAACGGGAAAAAGACAGTTTGACTGACGAGAAGGAAACGGGATGCCGAAACAATGCCGCGTTGTTTATTTTAGCGCCGGAGACGGAGAAAATGTAGTAACAACAAAGAGATCATGTCTTCTCTATCTAATCAGGACGGGAGCCGCTGTGCAGCGCCGCTCTGTTTACAACAGAAAGCCCCGCAGCAGCTTCATGATATGGGAACGAGGAGAGCAGAAGAAGAAGGAGAATTTTGGCTAAACGTCGGCGTGAGCTCTCCGTGGAAGCAGAGCAACAGCCCCCTTCTGTTTCCTAAATGTGGCCTCCTGCCTCCCTCTCCGCGGCCTGCCAAGGCTGCCGTGGCGGCGAGACGAGGGAGAAGGCTTCCTCTGTGCGGCGGCGTCTGCCAGGAGAGCAGAAAGACAGGATCTGCTGCATATGGATGGATCTTTGCATGTCTTTTTCATTATGCATTCTGCATGAGGACTTTTTTGCATGTGTGTGTGTTGGGGGGGGGGGGGGGGGGTGTGGCTGTGTGACAGAACGCATTTGACAGAGGCAGGCAAAATGGTAGTCAGATCAGTCGCCGTGGTAATTGGGTGCTCTCGACGTTGTCATTTGCAGCGCCTGGAGCTGCCATTGCAGCGTGTGTGTGTGTGTGTGTGTGTGTGTGTGTGTGTTTGTGCTATATGTCTTGGCTGACGCTTCACATTAGACACACCCCTGTCTATATGACTTCTGGCTTCCACTTACAGCTTTACCTTATGGAGGATGAACTCTGCGTTGAGTACACAAACGTTTGTGCAGATCACTTGAATAGTTAACGAGACAAACCCAATGAATGAATATTTAATGGTAACATGTGTCCCATATGGAGCAACACACACACACACACACACACACACACACACACACGTATATACCCTAATTGCCATTGATATCTCCCCCTCAAAACAAATCATTACACATCAGTGAGGAACAGCTAGTGTGTGTGTGTGTGTGTGTGTGTGTGTTAAAAACTGACTCCTAAGAATATATATATGATATTCACATGCAACTCATTTGCATGAACACATACATTGAGAAGGAAATGTAAAACCCTAAGATTAAGCTTTTTTATCAACATAATGAGGACGTGATTATTCGGATGAATAATGCAAAGCGTCCTCTGTCAGCGTATCGCACCGCTGGGTTTCCCTCCTGTAACAGCTAACAGCTTTTTATGGTTACGTTAAGGACAGCCAGGGAACGTTGGCCGTCCCAAACACTCTTCAGAGGGGTTTGAAAGCTTCAGTGAGGAATATTCCACGATATCCGAAGCTCTGCTGCACATTAATGACATTGTGTCACCGGCCGGCTCGCTGTCAGCCAACAGTATGAATCCCTCTTCCACGTAATGTGCACTTACACAGAGAGATAAGATGGAGGGTGTCAAAGGAGGAGCTCGTTCTCTTTACGAGCTTCAGCCACCTCTCACCTCCACCTGTCACTCAATAAGAGAAACAGCAGCTTCATCGCGTTGCCCTCCGTCCTCCCCGTTCACTCAGTCCCACACAAGCAATCATTCTGTTTGACACGCTGTCACACCTTCCTCAAACTTTCACAGATTCATATGTTTGACTTTTTTTTGCAATGTGCAATAATCGCATTGAATAAATTACAGCGATAGCCCATGATAACCATCCATCCATCCATCCATGGTCTACCGCTTATCCTGTATTGAGGTTCGCGGGGGGGCTGGAGCCGATCCCAGCTGTCATTGGGCGAAGGCGGGGTACACCCTGGACAGGACGCCAGTCTATCACAGGGCCGTCCATGAAAACAAATTTGCTCATGTGTGGGCCAATAAACGAATAAATAAATGAATAGACTGTAGCCTACACCAGCTACCACTGCATCTCAGTGCCCGTGGCAACTGTCAAAGTTTGGATGCACTGGGGTCGGCCTTAAGCCCAAGTTATGCTTCCGCGTTGACACAACGCAAGGGGGCTTATGGACCCCTTACGTCCTTGCGGACCTCCTAACGTCCACCGCAAGGGCCTGACGTGCACCTCCCAAAAATCCTAGACGTGCGTCGAGGCGACGCAACACCAACACAGCGGCATTGGCTGTGATTGGTCCGCTAACTACATCCGCTGAAGACCGCTTTTCCGGTTTCCACTCATAAACACCGCCATTTAAACTTTTAATACTTTTATTGTTTGCACCTTGTTTTATTGTTTGCACCTTGTTGATTTTGCACAAAGAAATAAAACACCAAGTTCTGAAAAATTGGGGATGTTTAAAGCCGGAAGGTAAACAAATACGCTATAACGAGGCTAACGACGATATACCTCAAGAGTCTCGGTCGGTCGGTCAGTCTTTACACAAAACATAGCGCCCTCTACCGGTGTGGCATTGAATTGCATTTCGACACGTAAACCCAACGCAGAACCATCACGGTCTCAAGACTGCGTCCAAGCAACTGCGTGGCCGTTGCGTGATCACTACGTGGAAGCATAACCGAGGCTTTAGTCCACACTGACGTGAAGCATGAGACTGGATGAATCAACTTTTGCAATATCTAAATGGTGTGCACAATCTTCCTCAAACCATGAAGAAGTGTGTTTTTCCTGGGCTTCGTACCCAACTGATCACCTGCCGCTCCTCCTCAGGATTTACCTACATCCCGTTGGTTGCCACTGAATCTTATCCAGCCATCAATTACATCTCCTAAAAACACAATGTGTTGTACATGACATGGATTGTCAGCTCGTATCCATCGCTCATATAGCTGAAGGTGCTCACATCTTCTAAAGTCAGATTGATGCTTGAATCCTTTAGGTTACTTCTGCTGCCTTGATTCTTGTTTCCAAGTGTCCTCCTTGTCTCTGGGCCATGACATGCTGTCTCTCCTCCTCTCCTACACACAGTACACATGGTACACACAGTACACACAGTACACACAGTACACCCACAGCAACCTACACTCACTAACATCTCCATATGTACCCACAGACACTCAGATACTCCAGACTTTCTCCTTCCACACTTTCCTGTGCCTCCCCCCTCCCTCCCTCCTTCCTCCCCTCTATCTGTGTGTTTCATAATGTGTGTGTTGAGTTGACATTTTACTGGTCGGCATCTCTCTCTCTCTCTCTCTCTCTCTCTCTCTCTCTCTCTCCCTCAGTAATTTCCCCACTGACTCTGCTATCTGTTAGTCCGAGCCTTCCTGCTCTCTCTCTCTCTCTCTCCCCTATAGAAAATGGGATGGCCGAGTCACCTTCATATTTCCGGCCGTGACCTCAATAAAGTTTGCCCAGTGCCCGTGTGTCCACAGTCTATATGTGTAAGTCTGTCTGTCACTGGGGCCACCTGTCTGTCTGTCTGTCTGCTGATAATGAGCGCTGATCAATTCATTACTCGCTGACCTTTAGAGACAGACTGTTGGTCTGGCGTCACTGGATGAAAAGCAATCAATAGTTCCCCATCAATGACTGTATATGGAACAAGTGGAGAGCAGGGTTTAACTGCTGTCTTTAGTGGCCGTTATCAAAGCATTCAATAATTTATATTTTCTATATTCACTACTTTAAATCCAATCATTCACAGTAAAGATGCACCATCTATATCGGGCTGATAAATTATCGGCTGATAATGGCAAATTTATAGTACGCATTGTTCCAATAATATAATTATAGCCAATAAATTATCAGATGATAATGCAAAGAGAAATTGTTTTGTTTTTACTTAAAAAGCACAGCAACTACAGATCTGATACAGTAGGTGGCGCTATGCAGGGCTGGTCGAAAATTCTATTAAATATGATGATTTATTGTCTTCATATGGAATCCTATTAAATCATGTATCGATATGTACACAATTATGCCAACAAGCACGTACTAACTGACATTCCCCAGGAAATCTCATGTGACATTTTAGAATATCTTTAAGATTGTGGTTTTATTTTTACATCACACTTTATTACCGCTTAGTTCAATTCAATAAAAAAAATAGACTCCAGCTCATAAGCTTCTCCAACCTGTATTTCCCCAGAATGCAATAGTGCAGACGGCTTAGGACAGGTTTCTGTCGGCATAATAATGGTGCAGTACGTTGTGTGAAGGTGAACAGAATGACCAGAAAATTGTTCTATCTACACTATATTGTTATCGAGAATTGTTTTTTTATTAACAAGAAAACATAAATGAACGTTGGAAGATTTCTTGTTGTGTTGATGGTTAGATTTGGTTCAGTCAGAGCTGTGGAGTATTAAATCATCCATCATTGCTCACTGCGTCGTAGCCTTTCATACTCTCGATTGTGTTTAAACCACAGGTTACGAGGTTCTTTTGAAAAGACAAAAATGGAAAATGATCTCTTATCTGTATTAGCCATGAGAAGCAGGTCATTATCGCATAACTGCAGACTATAGAAATTCCTCTGAAGCAGCATTAGACATGGTCCACTGAAACCTTCAGACCTGTGTTGTTGTCAGCTGACCCGGGTCCATGACCCTGCTGGTGAACAGTGGGTTGGACACCATTCTGTTTTGGAAAATAGCCATTTCTCTTATAACATATCTTAAAGGGAGACTCCACTGATACACATCAAAGTCTCGTCAGGTCTGGCTGAGTGCTGCTGCATGTGTGGAAATCCTGTAGAAAGCCTTTCAGGGCTGCAGGAAGGAGCTGTGTGAAGTCTGATAAATTGCCTCAAGTGATGTAACATGAGTCAGTGTCAGCTGGGGCTGGAAACTGCAGGTTTGAAAGTGAAGAGAATGTGGTGAACATAGTAGATCTCCGTGGATCATCTCTACCTGAGGCTTGCTAATCAAGGCTATGCTAGCTGCTAATGGCATGATACACCCAATCAGCAACCTCCGGTTCTGAAAAGTGAAGCCAAAGTTGAAACATCTTAAACTTGTATTCTCTCTGCTGGCCATCAGGGGGCGACGCCTCTGGTTGCTGTGTGAGAAAATTACCCTGCTATTATTATCTCAGTATGAGTTTATGGTCTCAATCTCTAGTTTCAAGTCTTCTTCAATCCAGCATGATGTTCATTTAGTACATTATGGTCCATTTAGAGTCCAGCAGACCAGAAAGAAGGGGATGCTTTAGGGGGCGGGGCTACCTTGTGATTGACAGGTCTCTACGCTACCAATGCAGTTAGCTACTAACATCACTAGGAACACTTAGCTGTACATTTTACCTTGTTTTTGGAAGCTAACTTTGTCAATAGCTTCACACCAGAATCCAGATGGATCCAGATCCAGTAAGGTTTCCGCTCTGCAGTCGTGTTTATCAGATCCACCCTTCGCAGTCCAAATATGGTCACTTCCTTCACTGGTTGCAAAAATCCGGATTACTGGAAGCTACACAACTGTAGTCCACAAACGACGACTTCATCCACTTCTTATATCGTCTACGGATACACCCACATCTGATCAAGTCTGCTGTCATATTGCATTGTGGGTAATGCAGGTGGCAGGTTTGGACAAGTAATAATGGAATAAATGAAATGGTATTGACTTTTAAACATTATTTAACTGCCTAGACAGAGAGATTTGGTAGTATCTCTTATTTCTGTATTTATTGTAGTTCTGCCATTTATTTAACTCCAGCTCGTATAATTTGTGTGTTTTTTGTGTTTTGACTATTTTACTGATATATTTTCACATATTTTCCAGATAAATTTGGAGATGCAGGGTTTTCTCTGGGTGATGACGATATATGGGTACGAATGGGTGCAATGTGAATATTTGATGTCACAGAGTCACACAGAGGGCATGCTGTGTGTGTTCCTCAGTGCTTCTTCCCTTTTACACTTGAGAAATACATCAAATAAAACGATTCAAAAAGAAAAGGCTCCAGTTGCAGCCGGGAGCTTGAATGCTCACAACAAATATAACCTCTGATAGCGGTGTCAAAAATGGGTCAAGCTTGCATTTAGCGGAGCTGCGTTATACAACTGCTGTTTCTCAAGGGCTCTTAGAGAGCCTGAGTATATGAAGCCCATCAAGACACCGTAGAAGACGTTAGCCCATAAAAATAAACCCGCCTTGACAATGTTGTTCTCGTCAATACAAATGGATGATCAATTATTCAAATATCTAAGCAATCACACTACATCAGCTGGAGATAAAGACGTCAGGGAAAGGCCTGCCTCGTACATCAGCGCTTCAGAAGCCATCTGACCTGAGCGGAGACCGATGTTGTTTTGGACGTCGCTTGTTCCCGTTGCTGAGATTGCCACCTCGCTTTGGCTTCAGCCTCCTCGCGCCGTATCTCATGATATCCTGAACCTTGATATTTCCATCTATTTCCTCCCGTTTCAATCTAGTTTGCCGTGTTTGCTCCCTGTCTGTTTGTATTGTGCTGCTCTTACTCTGTTTATTGACCTTTGCCTCCTGTCTGTCTGTTCATCTGCTGTCTCCCTTGTTGTCCTCTTACCTCCCCCCCTCCCCCTTCCCCCTATCATGTCTGGTTCACCCCAATTTACTTTCTATATCTGTACCATCCAATCACACACCTTCACATTCACACATGCCTTCCTTAAGCCTACACCTGTTCTCCGCTGGGGATGAACTGACACACAGGTCAGCGGGTGTGTAGGTGTGCACCCATTGTTAATTAACCTCCTTCACCACACCCTACACAGTGGCTGTGTGCTGAGCTCGCTCCCTGAGCCCCAGCCTGCTAATCCACACCTGAGACTTTCACACACACACACACACACACACACACACACACACACACACACACACACATAGCAAATCACATGCATATCACATACAGCGTGTGAAGGCTATACACAGTGGCATGAAAAAGTGAACCTTTTTGAATATCATGGTTTTCTGAATAAATTTGTCATAAATTATGATCTGATCTTCATCTAAGTCAAGGGTATTGACAAATATAATGTGTCTGAAATGATAACATGACATGACCAAAAAACCCTATAGTGCTTGTGGAACCCTTGAATTAATGACCTCAAAAAAGCTAATTGGAGTCTGGTTTTAGCACACCTGGAGTCTCGTTAAGATGATAAGTTTGGAGGTGTGGACTACAGCTACTTTGACCAATAGAAACCCCTCAAACTTTTGGAGTTTGCTCTCCACAAGGACACCGTTATGTGAGCCATGCCTCGCCAAAACAAGCTTTCAGAGGAACTAAGATCAAGAATCATTGATTTATATGAAGCTGGCAAGGGTTACAAAGTTATTTCAAAGACTTAGAAATTCACCATTCTGCAGATGGCAAACAGTCTACAAATGGAGACACTTTGGGACTCTTACTACTCTACCAAGAGGTGGGCGCCCAGTCAAAATGACACCAAGAGCACAATGAAGACTCATCAATGAGGCAAAGAAACAACCTTGAATGACAGCCAAGGATTTGTAAGCATCATTGGAAGTGGCTAACATCGCTGTTCATAAGTCTACAATACGTAGCATTGGGTATCTACAGCAGGACACCACGAAGGAAGCCACTGCTTACTAAAAAGAACATTGCTGCACGCCAGAAGTTTGCAAAAGACCACAGCGGTATTGGCAAAATGTTTTCTGGACTCTAAGATTGAACTATTTGGAAAAAGCAGCACTACATCTGGTGAAGGGCAGGATTAAAGCCTGACTTCCTTCCTCCGGGTGTTGATCCCGAGCCTTCACTTCCTGTTGTCTAAACTATTATTTTAGACACATTATGTTTGTCGATGCCCTTGGCTTAGATGAAGATCAGATCACATTTTATGACAAATCTATTCAGAAAACAATGAAATTCCAAAAGGTTCACATAATTGTTCTTGCCACTGTATATAAAGCTGTCCTTGTGTGAGAACACAAATGCATATCAGCAGTGCAACACCTGTGAAACAGTGGTTGCTGTGTGTATCTGCGTGTGATATCACACAGTTTGAGCTGGAACACAGTACACACACCTGGGATGATTTCAGACTCATTATGCCACATCACTACACAAACACACACACACACACACACACACACACACACACACACACACACACACACACACACACACACCGCAGCTATGCAGGCACATACAGTCCTGGCCAGGCGCGGCTCTCCAGGCCTGAGCGCTAGTTGTCTGCTCGTCACTGTGGCGTGTCGTGCCAGAGGAAGGAGGGAAGCGCGGCTTGAAGCGCGCTGTTACGCAACCCACCGAGGACGGCGATCGTGTCTCTCGATGACACACTACCACACACACACACACGAACTCACCAAGGGCACCGTCTGGATTACAGCTCCCTGCCTCTTTGTATGAATACCAGACGCGGTCGCCATGCTGCCAATGTAAATGCCAGCCCAGATGCCAACCAGTGTCTGTGTGTGTGTGTGTGTGTGTGTGTGTGTGTGTGTGTGTGTGTGTGTGTGTGTGTGTGTGTGTGTGTGTGTGTGTGTTGTGGGCAGGCGAAGAGTGACGGCTGCAATGCACACACGAGTGGCGTTTGATTGGTGAGCAAACAGGTTGACTGGCACGCAGACAGCCGACTACAATGCGTGCACAGTCACACACACACACACTTTGGCACATGCATGCACACTTAGGCCTATAAGAATTATCACACATAAACATGCATGAGCACACAAACCAACACACACACACACACACACACACACACACACACACACACACTTCACTGTGACTTTATATGCAAGAGCTAATTGTCTCTCTGGTGCTTTTTGTTTCGCCATTATGTGCTTTCTCCCTCTACTGCCCTGTTTAAATGGAGATACTGTCCAGCACTGTGTGTGTGTGTGCCTGTGTAAATGGGTGTGTGTGTGTGTGTGTGTGAGAGTACAAGCATGTGCGTGCCATATCAATCCCCTCACTTGGACGCCCACAAAAACGCTTGTCCTGAAAGAGTCCTGCTGTCGATGCGATTGTTTTATGGCTGTTTCCATATTTGGGCAGATTCAATATTCTATTCTGCTGTCTCGCCTGCCAGCAGCTTTGACCACGCTGTTTGCCTTTCCTCCGTCATTCAGGAATGCTCGGGCCCATTGGAACCTAAACACAGCTCGTGTTTATACCAGCAGCACCACGAAACACTGGGCCTATTAATACACTGGAGAATTATCCTAAAACAAATAACTTTCCATCTTCAAGGTCAGGGGACTATGAAAATACGTGATCCCTGCGCTCCTCGCTCCTCCCCGTGGTGATGTAGAACGTTATGGGCTGGCACTGGAGCATTTTATGGAGCCTATATTAGGGTTGGAGGGTGATCAGGATGTTATTGAATGTGTGTCTGGCCCCGGTGAGTCCACTGACGTGCATGACAGCGCCGACGCCGTCAGAAAAGTAGATCTTGCTGAGCCATAGCTTTCTCTCCACTCAATTTCACTTCATGTGAGAGCCCGCCAGCACAAGCGAAAAAGTCATCGTCAAGTGGGAATAAAGGAGTATATTACCGTGGCCAATCACAGTCCAGGGAGGTTTCCAGAAGAGCCTGCTTTATGAGCAAAGTCACTGAGCAGGCACAGGTGTCCGGCGTTTAATGTGGTAGCTGGAAAATACATAAGAGATTTCAAATCACAAGAGCATTTGTCAGCAAGTGAACGAGACAGAAAAAAAAAACTCCCAGCATTCAACAGTGACAGAACAGAGACCACCCGCTGCTCTTACAACAATTCTTCAATTGATGTTTTTTTTCCTCTCCATTCGAAGTCACTTTCTTCCCCTTTACCTTGATTTTTCTTTCTCAACCAGCACGCGGGATGAAGTGCATTAGGAAGTACTTAGCCATTTAGCAGTTGTAGCCTCGCTGTCGTAGAGCGCCTCTTTAACAAAGTTAGAATCACGGACAATACATCAGAGAGGGGGGCTGCTGTGTGAACGTCCACAACGCAGCAGCTTGTTCAACATGTCTGCTCTCATAGAAAGTGGAATTCTGTAACAGTGTAATACACACACACACACACACACACACACACACACACACACACACACACACACACACACACACACACTTGTATTTGCACAGGTAAAATAGTTATTATCAAGACATGTGTTTTTCCTCTTATACTGAATGTGTGTGTTTTACTGTAATGTCCTCCTCCATCCACCTATGGAAGTGCTGTCAGCCCTATAGCGTGACCCATCAGTGTGTGTGTGTGTGTGTGTGTGTGTGGCCATGACTCTGACACGTGGGTTAACATAACAACTGCTATGATAATGAAGCAGCAATCCCCCCCCCAGACCCCCTGCTGTTCTCAGGTAATTGGTATGTTTACAGACAGAAAATGTTATGATGTGTGAGGGGATGCGGTTGCATCTGTTTAGTCCATGTGTGTTTGTGTGTGTGTGTGTGTGTGTGTGTGTGTGTGTGTTTGTGTGTGTGTGTGTGTGTGTGTGTGTGCTTGGGCAGGTGGGCGGCTGTGTTTGGACAGTTGACAGTTGAGTGTGACAGATGACGTCTCTATCCTACTATTATGGAGGGATGAGAGCGAAGGACGAATGTGTGTTTGTCCATGTGATTTAGCGGAGGTGGGAGGGTGGCTTGCAACCGTCTCTCACACACACACACACATTTCAGCCAGCGTGGGTTGAGAAGGGGGGGCCTGTACACACGCCAGCGTACATGTGAATTTTGGTGTTGTTGTTGAGAAGCGAGGGGCGTAAGCTGACAACCATGAAAGATGATGTCTTTATCCAGCTGTTTCAGAACAGTGTGTGTGTGTATGTGTGTGTGTGTGTGTTTGTGTCAGGGTCATATCTGCCCCCAAGCGTTTTGGACCTGATTCTACGCAGCATTAAAGGGAGGGGTTGTTCCCATTCACTCCCCAGGAATGTCTGCGCTCCTGTCTCCTTTTCTGGGAATTTCCTCTTCCCTCTCTCTCTCACCCTTTCTCTCTCTCTCTCTCTCTCTCTCTCTCTCTCACACACACACACACACACACACACACACACACACACACACTCATTCACTCCTTCATCCCTCAGGTGACAGGTAAGTAGAGGGAGGTGTGCAGATGCACACCTGGTTTATTTTTGTGAGGAGAGAAAGAGAGACAGTCCTTGAGTTAGTCCTCTGCATCACCGTTGTATTCATTCAGGATCTACTGCATAAGTGTGTGTGTGTGTGTGTGTGTGTGTGTGTGTGTGTGTGTGTGTGTGTGCTTCATTGTCCTTGTTGGTTTGTGCATCACTGAACTTACTTATGCCTCCTCTATGTTGCATGCATACACGATATGTGCATAATATGCCATAATTTCATGGCACTGGTTTTCTCCATTTTCACAGCGATTCACACGCTGAAATACTGTATAGCTGTAAAGAAAAGACTTTTATCTATTAAATGATAAGAACATGTTCACTGTTTATCCCAACTATTTCACATCAGCAGAAATAGCAAGCCATTATCAGTATTCTATAATCAAAATAATAGTATATGGTAGTGGTTGTACACTCCTCCTTCAGCACAGGTGTTATTCCTTTGTGAATAGAGCTGTAACAGTTTGACATGAACACTCTGACCTCATCACTCCCTGCAGCGTTTCCAACGGGCGTGACGATAATAATTCCCCTCTCATTGAGCCAAACTACAAACAGAGCCTACAGGTGAGTGTTAGTGTGGGGGCGGGGCTGACAAAATGTTAAATAATGTACCCTGATTCTGAGTTATGAGGTTAAGAACGCTGAAGGAGCATTTTATACCCAACGTTAGCATGTATGTATACGCAGGTTTTTCAAACGTGGGGAAACCTGCCTAAAGGAAAAGACTCGGGGGTTTGGTCTCTCCTTAAATAGAGCTGGGGAGTTCTGAAAGATCTGGAATGACTAACGTTTGTTTCGATGATCAGGGCAATAAATGTCCAAATCAGAAAAGGAGGTGCCGATAAATACCCTTAACTACCCTTTAATCCTGGGAATTCATGCTGTTGGTAGCTTCTCTACTAAAGACAAATGTATTAGTAAGAGTCGGGAAGGGGCGATACAAGATTTTATTGCAGATCGTTTTGGTGATTTTGATGATTATCACGACTATTTTGGCCACGATTATTGTGAAATGACATTTTCATGTATCGTCCTATGCCTATTAGTAGGTTTTTAACCAATTGGGGGCTGAGAATCATTCAGTCATTTGGAAAAACCAAAGAGACTTTGAACGCATCGCTGAACCGACAAAATACCGCCCCTTTCGTTCAGACCTCTGTTCAAAGCCCCGCCCCCAGAACGCCAAAGTGCTGGAGAGCGTGCAATCAGGAAGTAAGTATTGATAGACAGGCAGGCCGTCCAATTATTTTCTCCGACCTGACTTTTTGATTGGACGGGGTTTTTACAGTCCTGACAATTTTTTTAATTGTTTGATGTCAGAGCATTGTATTCATTGCTTTTTTCAAGGATTTCAAATAATATAACAGAAAATGTTTCTAAATAGATTCACCTACTCCACCTTTAAACTACTGCTGTTTGGTTTTGTTACTCTGCTTTGGTTCTCCTCTCCTTCTATTAAAACTAAAAGAGACACCCAAATCATAGAAAAAGTTTCCTAAGTTGTATCTGTAACAGGTTGCCAGTGTACCAGCTTTAAGCTCTTCATGTGTCCGTGTCTGTTTGTTCTGTGCGGGCAGTTAAACAGCCTAACTATATTCTGTAAAACAGATGTTTACAAGCAGAAGAACAGACTCATCGGCCTACACACAGTTGTCGTGTCTTGCGTGAGAAACCTCAGTGACAAAGTCAGTCTATTTCACAGCATCAAACCGAATGAGTCCGCTTGCAATTTGAGGCAGCGATCAATTTGTCGCTTCCTTCTTTAATGGCTTGCAGAACATTTGAACTACCACTTAATACAAACCTGTGAACATAACGGCACAGGAAGTCGGGAGCAGGCTGATGTAAAACCTCCAGGAACGAGAGTAACCTCTGATCAGACTTTAGGTGCTTGAAGCACCGCGGCACCAACGCGCCGCTTTGGCGCCGCTGCAGAACACTCGGCAGGTCAGCGGGACGGCGTCCAGGAGCCAGCTCTGAGAACGCTGGGGCCAGGACGCTCCGCTCCACGCCGCATAAGCACTGTATCACGGAGCCAAGATTACAACACCCACCTCCGCAATGTTTCGTCTGGTAGTGTGACGATCCGTGAGATTCAAGCTAAGACACAAAGTGTGAGTTTTTCAGGTAAAACAGAGACTTGTTAGCAGATGGGGCGGATTAGCTAGCATGTGGGTATGTTTCTTAGGTTACAGCAAGGTTTGTATAGAGGGAGTTTCTGCTTTTGGATTTGCATTTGGGGGGGGAGAAAACAGAGCAAGGGAGAGATTTGCATTTGGGTAAAGGTGCTGATGTACCTTGGGCTATCCTGTCTGTTCTGTGTTTGCAGTCTGCATCAGATATAGTAAATTACTAAAAAGGCCTTTTACTTTCTAGCAGTCTGCAATCATTGACGCAAACGTGTTAGTTAGTGATTTACGGTTATACAGAAACACTGGAAACGTATCATTTCTATTTGCTATCTGCCCCAGAAACGTCACCATGTTTGCAGCCGAGCGCCTGGCGGTACAACCCGTCTGACTGCATTCATGTAGGGTCCCCGTGTGTTCTTTGTGCTGATAAGTGGCCAGGCCTTGGGCACTTGTATTTTAATTAGCATCAGGTTGTATGAACTTGAAATTCATGAAACGGCAGAGTAAGATCAGTCCTTTCGCTGAATGCCTTACGAAGAGGCTTAGTCAGAGGCGGTGAAATGGCCAGGGCAGCCGAGGGAGAAAGAGCAAGAGAAAACAAGCTGAAATGGCGGCGGCTGGGTTCACGGCCGGAGCACGAGTGTGTGTTCAGCCAGAGAGCTGCCGAGAAAGAGCGGTGAAAGGGAAGGACTAAACACGAGGCGGTAGAAAAATACAACCTGACAAACACAAGTATTGATTTGAATGCCCTCTCTCCATCTCACTTTCTCTCTCCCTCTTCCCCTTTTCCCTCCTTTGCCCTCGCCATCCCCTCCGCTTTTATTTCCTTGTCTCTCTATGCCTGTTTTTTTTCCATCTAGAGAGCCGCTGGAGGACTTTATTTTCTATCCATCTTGAAGTACTGTAAGGATGGATGGAGGACAGGATGGAGGGGTGGAGAGGAGGACGAGGCTTAAAGAGGGAGGCTAAAATGGATTGGAGAAAAAAGTGGAAATGGAGAGACAGCCAGAGAGAGAGAAAGAGGGGGGGCGGTAGTTGTTGAAATGAGTGCAACCGGTGCAGCTGAAATGGAAAGAGATGCTTAAAGTGGAATGGATAGAAGGAGAAGAGAAATAAGAAATAGTGGGAGCATGAGAGGGACGGGGGGGAGGGGGGGTGGAGGAGACGAGGTCTAAAGAAAAGGAGGAAGAGGAGCAGTGAGGGAGTAGTGGAGCAAAAGATGCTGGGAGAGGTAAAGGTCTCGTCTCCCTCTCGGGCCCCCCCACCCGAACACCCCCTCGTTATCCCTATTAGCACCTGCTGGGCTAACGAGGACCCCGCTCCCCGTTGCCAAGGCAACTCCTCGCCAGCCTTCGCTCATTCTTTCTTCCCTCCCCTCCTCACTTCCCACCTCCACCCCACACACACACACACACACACACCTCTAACTCCAGCAAGCACTAACTACCTTCAATCTCAACCCCTCCCTCCCTCCCCTCTGCCTCTTCCTCTCCAGGTAATGAAAGGAAGATATGAAGCGGAGGGTGTGTGGGGAAGGAGGGGGGGGGGGGGGGGGGGGCGCTGAAAGGGAAAGAAAGAAGATTTGAAGTGAACACGCATTATAGCCCGTTTCCCTTCCCTCTGCCACATTATCTGCTGCTGTATCCTATTGACGACTCGACGCATTCAGATTGTGTACTCATTGATGTAATGGCTGAATGTGGAGTGGACAATGTTCCCCGGCTTTATTGCAGGAAACCAATGAGAGAAGCGCGTAAACACAGAGAGAGCTAATGCGGCATGTTGACAAGCCTTTCAGTCCTCGCCGTTCGCCTCGCTCTCATACTGTCTTTATGGTTAGCGCCGCGGTTTTATTAGAAAGCCCAGACGGGCTCGTCACATGTTTGATTACATCTCCTATTCACTGTCCAGTTGCTGTTTTCTCCAGTCATGGAGGGTTTTCAGATCCTTGATTTTAAAAGTGTCATATCTCCGTGTAAAGATACACATTCAAGTAAATGTTCTGCATTCGTTATTTCAACTTCAGTATTAGTACGGCTGCAGCTAACACTTTCATGCTGGCTCGCCGCCCCATTGCCACAGTTTACCAGGACACGTGAATACAACGCTGAGAAAAATCGTATTATTGATCACTATTTTTCGATGAATCACTTTGTGTAAAAATGCCAGAAAACAGTAGAAAAAAGAGATTAAGAATCCTTGATTTGTTGAGTTGACGGTTTAAACTAGATAGATATTAAATTCGCCATGATCAAACACATTAAAGTCTTCATATAGCTTCTTCATAAGAAGCTGCCAAATGATTGGCTTTGTCCTCAATATATGGCTTAAACATTGCCTTATCAATTAGCTGATGAAACAGTTAATAAAAGCAGTTCTTTCAGTAAAATGTGCTTAAAGTCTACTAAGTTGTATAATTTTTATGAATATAGTAAAGCAAGCGGTATTTTGATGTTTGTAGATGGACGTCAAGCTCATTTGAACCAAATCAAACGTTTAACAGTTTCCCAAACAATAAATCATATTATATAAGCTCATTATAGCTTTTAAAAGTTATCATTTCTGATTTTGGGCTTTGGGATATTTCTTGTAGAGAGTTGGATGAGACAATCAAAGCCACAGTTATGTCTGTAAAAATACATCTGGGGTGCAAAGACCAAAACAATTAGAAAAACAGCTACAGGTGTTTAGGTGCTGGGCATACCTTGTGTCTGCCTGCAGTTGCCAGGCAACCAGCGGACCCATACAACCCCTGTAAAATGGATGGGGTTTTTTTGTACAGATTAGACTAACAAGATATGTTTTATAATAGAGGCTGTTTCGTCTTCAGGCTACGCTAAGCTAACTGGCTGCTAGCGTACAGCAGTGTTCGGCCTTCACGTCAGCCCATTTCCCAAAACACTGGATTATTTCTATAAAAACGCAGCAGAATAGAACTTAAGTACATCATTTGAGTAACTTAATTACTTTATAACACTGTCACAATGCTGAAATACGCTTATTTTCTGCATTGACATTGATATTGGCCTTCAGAAAGTGCATTCATAATAGAATCCCTCAAAAGCATCGGGCCGAGGGAGGCCTCGCTGTTGTTGCTTACAAAAGAGCGTTTTTGTTTTCTTGTTCTTTCCTTCCTCCTTTCATTCTCTCTCAGTCCTCCGTCATCGTTCAATACTTTCTCTCAGAGACGTCGAACAGCCGGCCTCATTAATGCATGAATGTGGCGCCGCTGAAAGAGCTCTCTAACTGCTGCAGAGAACTGCAGGGAGACAGGTAGGCACACACACACACACACACACACACACACACACACACACACACACACCTGGCAGGTCACGACACAAGGACTTCTAGTCAGATTAAAGTAATGGGATTACAATAAATAGCATTTTTCAGTAGTAAAAAGTTGGAGTTTGGAGTCAATCAGATCCAAAATAACCAGATTACCGTCAACGTGAGAGTCTCTAGCAGATGACATCTGAACAGTAATGTATATGCATAGACACACACACGCACACACACACACACACACACACACACACACACACACACACACACACACACACACACACAGGAGGACGTGGTTTCGCCATGTGTCCAGTAAGGAGTGATAATGAAGCTGTCTGTGCTGATCAATAGAGATCAGCTCTCGTCACTTGTCGTTGCCCCGGCCCTCTCCGTCCTCCCCCTCCACTCGTCTCACCCCTCCACTCGTCTCACCCCTCCATCATCCCCCACTCTCTCCACCAGCACCACCCGCCTAGAAGCGATGGTCCGTTTCTTTTTGCGACGCTCCTACATGGTTCAAATAGAATGAAATGCATGAAAATTAGTTAAAGAATTGGCCGGATTCTATTTTTGGGTTGTCTGTCTGTCCGTACTGTCAACCTGATATCTCCTCTTGGACTCACGGATGGACTGAAGAGAATGTGCTGGTCAAAGGTCACCATGACCTCATAGGACACGTTTTTGGCCATAACTCAAGAATTCATATGATAATTACGCCGATGTCACACAAATGTCTAAATGGGGTAGAATGATGATGTTTTATATCCAGGAGGTCAACGTCACTGTGACATGATAATGTTCTGTTGAAACACTTTTCTGGCCATTATTCAACGCCATAACTCAGCAGGAGCAGGAGGCAGATTATGACCATATTTCACATAGATACTAGCTCTAATCTGGGCTCTCCACTACGAGTGTCCCAAGATACTGGCATGACTGTGATATTTAAAAAAGGAAGTATTGATATCATGTTAAGATAAATATGTGATACTATCATGCAAATAATCCAGCGTCTCTTAAAGGGTTACAGACTTTCTCTCCACCTCCACATATTTGTATTTTTAGGGTAGTTAATTTACCAAAAGAGAGACAAAACAAAATAAAGATTGATGATTGATAGCATAAATATTGATTCATTACTTATCTATCATGACGATTGGATGATATAGTATTGTATCGTGGATGAAAAATCGGTAACCGGTTGTATATAAAACATGAGTGACTTGAAAACGCTGTCAAGCTCATTATCATGATAGCGAGGTAAAAAATGTCCGTATGTTTAAAAAGTTTGAGCATATTTATCGAGTGAATATCTTGAATTATATTTTGTCCATGATACCGATGACGTGAAACCTCCCTACCATCCCGTTGGTGATGGTGACGGCCTCAGTGCCCACCTTGGAAGTGTGGGGATTGTATTGATCTGGCGTGCTGCCAGGTTTAAATATGTCTGAATAGTCCACCAGAGGAACAGGAGGCTTTGCTCATTGGCTTTGCTGATATTTAGCTGCAGGTGTTGCACCGTGAAGCATGTTTCTCACTGGAAATGATTCACAGGAATCATACACGTCAAAATGTGATGACGTCCAAAAAAATACAATCAATACCTGTTTTAAAAAATGTAATTCCTTCACATTCTTCACTATCCTCCTACATATACTATGAGTCTGGACATGAATGTAAACTGCTACCTGATTGATCGGCGGAGGTGTGCAACCACAAGGCAGTCATTATTTACACTGTTTTCTAATCCCCGAAAATCACTGTGGATGTTTGGAGGTCAAACAGTTCATAGTGGAGGTTTAAAACAGCACTGATCTCAGTACTGTTTGGGGGATTTGGGGGGAATCTGTGAAGCATTTCCATAGAACTAGGAATTTTTTTTGCACCAATCAATTCTTCCAGATTAACAATGGATGGTATAACTCGTGTGATGTGGAGTTTCTGTCAGCTTGAGTGCCTTTCAGTTCATGGTTTCTGATTAATGCAGCTTTAAAGAACAAGCCTATCAACGATGATGACATGTCACCAAGTTTTTAAACAGCTCCGCTATCTAAATCACTCCTTTACAACTGAAAGTATTTCATTTATTTGTCCAACTGTGTGATTTTGAATATCTAGTTCCTGGTTTTGTAATAATAATAACAATGAGATGCTTTTACTGCACTTTGAAAAAGAAGGTAATTTAGATGAAGTCCACTTGACTCCATCTCTTTGCAATTAAACTGGTAAATACAAAAAAAATGTGAGCTGATAAAAGGAAAGAGTATATTTTTTCTGCCTTCTTGACTCGCCATGCTTTTAAAATCTCAACTGATCACTATTTGGTTTAATTAAACTCAACAATAATTCTCGTTCTTTCACCTCACGACAAAGAGAGAATCTGCCGTCAACCGGGAAAACTACGACGACATTTTAGGGTCACTGTAGATTTGCTGCTTTACTTTGATGCTACCAACCATTTCTGCTAGCTAACTTCCCATGAATGTCGCATTTATTTTTCGAATGAATCCATCCCAACGTGTGACAATGCCTCGTTAAGGTCCTTAGGGTGATGATGTTGATGGTTATTGTTGGTTTTATTGATATGAGGCCAAATTGTCATCTTATGGGTGCTTATCAATCGGGCGGTTGGGCTAAGATGCTAGCGGTAGCTTTGACTTGTTGTCATAGCAACGGCAAACATCCCGGCCAAGCAACGTGTTTACTTCCTCTATGACTTCAAATAAAACAGCCATCACCCTATAGGGACCTTAACAAGGCGTTGTCACACGTTATTAGAAGAATAAATGCACATTCGTGAGACTTGTTAAATGTTTTATTACATTAACAATCAGTGCGGTCCCATGGTAGATCGTATTGGTTTTTTCAAGAAATACGTTGCCACTCGACGGGGGGGTCTCTTCTAAAATCCCTGTTCACATGCTGTTGAATAAGTCCGATAATGGTCAATGACCTGGCTGACTCAGCTTCGTTAGATGGCGCTGTAGCCCTTTCTACAAGAAGGTGTTAGAACTACTTTCGGTACACGGCTACTTAAAAATAATAACAAACTATCTGGCGGCATACAGACAGACAGTCTCCTCGTCCGTCCAGAAATGAGTTGTTGATTTATTCAAAGTCATGGTATTGTTTGACTGTTCCAGCAAAAACATTACTATTTATGACGGCGTCGGCGCTTCCTTCCACTTCCGGGTCAAATCCCCGGCGAAAATTCTCACGCATGCGCAGGACGCGAACACCATTCGATCTCGTTCACAAGGCGGCACAAGCCAGGGGTTGCAATCGGCTTCAGAAATCTGATCCCTACACGTTTCTTATCCTGTACACATGAATTCGATACAGTTTGGATGGGTTTAAGATCATATAATGCTCGCCCATGTGAACACAATGAATGCTGTGACCTGCAGACGCAGAACCATCAAGTCAAACCCTTAGCGGTGCCGTCAGTTGTCATGGCGTCCACTCCGTTCCAGCCTTATATGTCAGGCCGCTGCACTCCACCATCAGCTTCCTAAATACCCCCCCTCCCTCTCTCCCCATCTCCGGCCTCTCCACCTCCCTCTCGCCTGATTGCTGTCGTTGGGCTGAGAGGAGAGATGGAACGAGTCGAGATGGAGAGGGAAAATGAGCGGAGTGATGACGGGCTGCCGTTGCCCCCCCCCTCCCTCCCCCCACAAATCTCAGATTTAGGGTTCTCAGATGTTCACGGCGCCTCGGCTGCGAAGTGGATGAGAGAGAGCGAGCGAGAGACGTGGGAGAGAAACGGAGAACTAAGAATGTAGAAGTGAGGACTAACTGACATGAAAACTCAGAGTGGTGGCAAACACAATAACAGTCAGCCGACGGGGGTGGAGGGTGTTGTTGTTGCTGCTCACGCTGCCGTTGTAGTAACACATTGGTGTGTTGCTGCTGTTGTGTAGGTGGTTGTTACCGCGGATGTCCGAGCACAGGAAGTTGTCGTTGCAGCAGGTGTGATTCTACTTGTTGCTCAGCCTGTGATGCTGCAGCTGCTGATGCTCTTTGCTCTTCTTCTTTTTTTCACGGATCTCTCCGTTGTTTATATTTGTTGTTGTTGTTTTTTTTTGTCAG
>NC_139934.1:16612825-16687825 GCF_963514095.1 Eutrigla gurnardus
CAGAGAGAATGCAAGTTTAAGGCACTTCAGCTTTTCAGAACTGGAGATTGCAGCCTGGTCCTTCTGTAAAACATATGGGTTATGCAATATATGTTCACAGATATCTGTGTGCATCTCTCTGAACTTTTTTTGAGGGGATAATTTTACATGTATCATTTTTTTTAAATAATATCAGTATATCACCCAACCCACGTGCAGACACAAATGTCAAGGCTGACTTGCTTGAACGTGAAGTTTGGCGCTCACACCAACGTACCTGTGTGTCTGAAACTCCCCCAAAATGTCCTCAAATTAATCTCCCCCCTCCACGCCTCAACGAACACTGTAGTCCACAGCCCCCTCCTCCAGCCAATCACCGCAGAGATCTGCTTATTGAAGAGCAGACGGATGCCACGGCTAGTTGTTTGATTTGAATTTGAATTTTAAAACGTCTCCCTCATTTGTTTTTCCATTATTTAATCAAATATTCATGAAATCCACAGACGAGCAAGGGTGCTCGGATGCCGAGCAAACACTTGGCCAGCTCTGAACTTGATTCACTGTTTCTCCTTCATAACCTCCAAGTATACGAGCCCCTGCCTGGTCTACAAGTGTCTCGTAAGGACACTCAGAGACGGAGGAGGAGAGCGGCGTGTCTGACAGTAGAGAGGGATGTCATAGACAAAGAGACAGAGAGTTGGAGCAATGGTAGCACAAACAGAAGGGGATGCAGAGAGGGGTGGCAGATGGAGGAAGATGAGAAGTGGGGCACTTGGGAAAGGCAGAAGGATGGAGGGGAGACATAACGGAGACGCAGACGCAAAGTGGAATGGAGGCAGACGGCAAGACAGAGGGCAAACCGAGTTAAAGCAACCAAGGCAACCAGCAGCATCTGCGATCAATAATATGTGTGATAGGCAGAGCGGAGCCGAGCGCCAGCCGGGCTCAGGCCTCCGATATGTTCCATCCCTGCACCCACAGCCAAACACTACACCTCCTGCAACAGGATATTGTGCTTAAATAATCAAATAAAGCACTTATTTCCTCCTTCCCCTCACATCACCGTCCGTCGTTTTGTGTCCTCGTCTCGTCTCGGTGCTGGTGCAAGATACATAAAGAGAGGTAATGAGAAATCTTACATCCCTGTGAGGAGCAGCCATTGTCTTCATGTATTACAAGTCATCAATTGTAAGAAGGCCCCCGCTTTCTTGTTCTAGTCAAGACACAATTCAGCCAAAGACAAATAGGCACTTGGATAAAATAAAAAAAGTGGGACAGATGGGCTTGAGGATATTGAAAAAGCAACAAGTGACCTTCTCCGAGTTTTATCCCCCCCACCGTCTCTTTCACCCTGTTTCATTCTCTGCCTTGCCATCTCGCTCTTTCCCACTCACTCACCCACTAATGGTTATTTACCTTGTTGGAAAGGGCTTCGCTTTCTCACCGGAGAGATCGACAACAGGACGTGAGCAAAACCCGAGCAGCCCCTTGAAAAAAAAAGAAAGGAGGGCAGCGAGGAGAGAGGGAGCAGGGGAAGGAGCGGGAGGAAAGAGAACGAAAAATAGATCATTCGTGTCGGTCTCCCCGGTGACACCGACTCTCCCTCCCACTCTCCCCCACAGCTGTAATGGAAGTGAAGGTTTGGCCACAGACAGAGCAACGAGAGAAAGAAAGAATTACATGTCAATATTTGTTCCCACCGGCTGCCTGGATAGAAACAGATACATTATGTTCTCTTAGTCTTTCCCTCCCTAAAGCCAATTCAAGAGCTCTACCTTTGTTTGGGATCAAGACGACTTCGGGGGTCGCCTGGGAGAAAGCAGACATGGCGAGATGGTGAAGGAGGCGACCGAGGAGGAAAGGTATGAGTGCAAAGGAAGGAGGGCGAGAGGATGAGTAACACGGACAAACAATGATTTTAAGGCCACAGAATGAGAAGAACCCTCAGAGTGGACATTTCCCATAGCAAGTCTTACAATACAAACGATGAGTCAAACCGTCGCCTCGGCCTGCTGCTTCTCCGTCTCTCTGACTACAGGTTGTATCATGAGTATGAGCAGGTATTGCTCCGCAGCCACAGTTGCCCCTTACTGGTGAACTGCATTGGCTATAGGAGCACATGTTGATTTCATTGTATTCAGCAAATAGGGGACCAAAAACGGAAATGTTTGTTGCACCACATGTCGGATTTAGTGCTCTTTGGAATAAACAGTGTGGATAATAGCACGCCTACACTTTCCTTTCTGTGGTCCAGACCACAGGAGAAACATTTGCTTCACTATATCAGTACAATACCTCATTAACGGTAAGCTGCGGCTTGAAAACAGACTCTGTGTGTCTCCGAGGGTTAAAGCGATGCTTCCTAGTTAAACCCGCAGACTGTTGACTGTTGCTCTGGCACAGCGAGAATCCTTCTCTCGGGCGGAAAACAAGGACATTTTATTGGACAGAGTTTGTGTAATCCATCATCTCCATAAATCACAGACGTTGGCTTGCGTTGACGCATCTGTCTGTGCTTGTTCTTATTTGGCAGTGTGACACCAGGTATGAAAACATGAAAAAACAGCTTGATTGAAAACTATATCTTGTCTCCTAGTGTTAAAACGAGACTCCACAGCCATGCTAGCACTTTGAGCTGCATCATCAGCTTGCGATGCAGACATGCTGGTGTTTAGCAGGTAAGCGTTCAGCTTAATGTATTAGAATGCTAAATACTGCCAATGATCAGTAAAGATGATGTACAGCTGAGGCTGATTGGAATATCATCAGTCTGTCCATATATGGAAAATAAAGGAACCACCTTGTAGTTCATCCTGTGGGGGACATGAATGTCTGTACATGTTTGTTAATAATTGCTGACACTTTTCATCGGCAGCTGAAAACTGCAAAGTCATGGAGGTGCTATGATGTCAGAGGAACATCAGGGAATGTCTGTACAACATGCCAGTCCACCTTTTAGATGTAGATATTCTGGTAACACTTTCTATGAAGGTCATGTTTTTAATGCATCATAAGCACATGTATAACACATTATAATGCATTTATAAGGCTTTATAAAAGTCATTAAAAATGCTACCTGTTCAGCTCAGTCATTAGAGCATATACCTGAGACACGTCCTGCTTCTGACAGAACTCCTCTAACGTATCATAACAGGTTATAAATTCAAAATTTCTTAAATGGAATCATTTCTTATAAACATCAATAATACGCTTTAGCATGACTTTGTGCACTTTAAGTAAAGTAACAGCACTGCATTAGGTTGTCTTTATCATACCTGCAAACTCATGAGAGTTGTAAACATTAAATGACAGACTGACAGAGTGCCCTCGATCCGCCGGACTTGCTGACTGGGACTTTAAGTAAAGTAACAACACTGCATTAGGTTACTGATACTATAACACAATTGTGAGGACGCTCTTTGTCTTTATCATACCTGCAATCTCATGAGGGTTGAAAAAGGTGACAAACTAAAGCCTGGTAAGGGGGTCCGGGGGCATCCCACCCCCAGGCAAATTTTGTGATGTTAACATGTAACTTAAGCATTCTGGTGAACTCCAAGAAGAAAATAAAGGTACAACTCTGTTTTCAACCTTTTGGCCTGGACAAGCCAAAACAAGCCCAAAGACTCATTGGCCTGAAAAATGATGAAGACCTGCAGAGATCATCAAGCAGTCACTGGTGAAATCATCCAGGCGGGGAATCTAACACCAGCCCATGCCAACCTCCACACACTGACACAGACATGTATACTGTTTCCTGTCAAAACCAGTAACATAACCTTTTTACTACACTGCTTTCCCTCCTTCTCCCTCTCAGCTCCTCCTTCTCTCATTCTCTCTTTCACCTGCACTGTCCACTTTTTCTCGCCGCCCTTCTTGGCCGTGTGCGCTCCTCGCACTGGATGGACATGGTGTTGAAGGGTACATGCATGCGTGAGCGATCTGTGATGACGGGGAGGAATGCTACCATCAGGTCAAAGCAGGCGGAGGGCTGATGGTCTATTCTAAGTTACTGTATCTGCATTTTCACTTTGTCTTACCCATTACATTTCACATTTGTATCACTGGCCTCGGACACTGGGCCAATCAAAAAAAAAAAAAAAAAAAATCATCTTCCGTTGAGAAATGCAGTCAGATTATCTTACTGCCACAGTTTTCCCTAGTACTTGAATTCATTCATTAATTATCCCTTAACCTTAATACATTTCCTTCAGGGTCAGAAAAGTGGTTAAGAAAAGACAAAGGATGTGATTTGACCATTCAATAGGGACATAACGGTTCTTCCAGATCAATGTATCCATTCAATGAGCAAGGATCCAGTATCACTGTCTCTATCTCTGCCACATCTCCTTCTAACAGAGCCCAGTAATAAAGTTGTCAGCTCATAATCGGTTGCTTTTTGTGATTTGACATAAATGTATCAGATTGAGTTAAAAAGGCATTTGATATCATCTAATATAAATCGCTCTCTCCGTGATTAAATGAACTTGTGATCGACTTTGTGAACGTATCTTTTCCACAGAATCTTATCATGATGAAACTTGTGATACACCTCTACGATATGACTGCAGCCTATGATAACGCTAGATCTTCACTGCAAGCAGGGCTGAAAACCAGATACTGTATATTAGAAGTGGACGACGTCATGGGGACGTCCCCCATTGGTTTGTGGACTCCAGTTTTGAAGCCTCGAGTTTGCCATTTTTTGGCATTTTGGAATTTTTGCAACCTTTGAATAGAAGTGACCATATTTACCAGAGCGGCACCCAGAGCAGCACATTTCATGATCTGGCTTCAGATGAGAAGCTGTTAACAAAGTTAGCTTCATAATTCAAGGACAGCATTACAGCTAAGTGTTAAAGTCATCTTAGTAGCTAACTGCATTGGTAGCATGGTAGCCACCTGTCAATCAGCAGGTAGCCCCACCCCCTAAAGCATCCCCTCCTTTCTGGTCTGTTGGACTCTAAATGGACCATAATGTACTAAATGAACATCATGCTGGATTGAAGAAGACTTGAAACTAGAGCTTGAGACCATAAACTCATGTTTATAATGTTTACTGAGATAATACATCAAGAGAGAAGTAGGACCATTTTCTTCTTAGACTTCTTTTTGCAACCAGAGGAGTCGCCCCCTGATGGCCAGCAGAGAGAATGCAAGTATAAGGAACTTCTGCATTGACATCACTTTTCAGAACCAGAGTTTGCATCACTAATTTATGCGTTGAATCCCAACATGTTGTACCTGCCAGCTCGTTTACCACAAAGGACACAAGTAACCGGCTAATGCACTACTGCGTGCAACAACTTGACAACCACACGTCACATCAATACTTCATTATGCGCTTCACATGAGGCTCCAGATCTTGTGGAAGGGTTTGTATGTCAGGATTGATGGCATGTGTGACACCAAGTAATGATTGGCTGGACGCAGCCAGCCCTTCCCATCGGCACCATTAGTAAATGCTATCTGTGCTTACAAACAGCATAAATAAATCAATGCAGTGCTATCTAACAATGCTTAAAGCCATTTGTATATTGAATGAGACACATACTGTTAAGGTCAACCAGAGTTGTACAGTGGGAGGAGCCAATGTTGATAGTGTGTCAGCAACAATAATAACATTTGCACATAAAACAATTTTTAGTGGGCCAATGAAAAAGAAAAACAGACAATTTGTCCCTCACTGAAAACTAATTGGGGAACCCTGCTTTAGTGGTTAAGGTTCACTGTAAAGGAAACATTTTACTGCCTACATCAACTATCCTCTAACCTATCCGTCATTTTGAAGTTTTTTCAAAGTCAAGTCTTCAGATCTAAATCAGCTCAGATGAATCGAAGAGTTTGAGGTTGGCAAACGTTTCCTTGCATCACCGAAGGCGTTTGATTCTGAGATTAGAGTTGTAGTCGTTTCACACAACCTGAATAAAGGTTAATTATGCTTATGGTAGATAAAGAAAAATAAATAAATCAGCATGGCATTCAAAGCAATCTGTTTGGGATTAGTTGTCTGTTTAGCATCATAATAATTTGCTTTTTTGCACAGAAGTTGCATCACCTTGGGCCATCCCGGGGTTTGTAATAACTGCACCAGTTCTCTGTGTCCTTAATTCTGTACCAATCTGCCGTGTCTGTAATCTGGCGCAATATGGTAATTTATGATGGAATTTTCCAAAGTGATCATTTGATAAATCATCCAGTGCATCTCTTTTTGTTCTCCGCACATGTTTTTTTTCTCTCTCCGATGAGTGATTTATGGAGGCTGCTGTGGAAATGTCTTATGAAAGCTTGGTAGTAATTTGGTTGCAAATGCAGGATGCTCATCTGGCTGCTCAGCATGACGACCCATTATGTTTCTGCAGTGTGTCGAGATGATCCTTGGGATTAAATTAGAGTGCATCTCTGACATTGTCTATCTGGTGGAAAAGCAACACGTGGAACTCAGACGAGGATAAGATTTCCGAATGGGATGAGGACCCCCAGGTCAGCCGGTGTGAATAAGGCCAAATAGAACATACAGGAAGAAATCCGATTATACCGCAGATGTTCATTTCATTTTGAGGAAGTAAAACAGCAATAGTCGTACGGTTAGTGAGATCAGTGAAATTGTCCTGTGGAGGCTGATTAGCATATTTGGCATGAAAACCGGTAATCTGTGATGGTTTATATTGTGAAAGGATCCCTGTGGTTCTGAACCCACCGGGGTAGCACGTTACAGTCAGACTGGAGGAAGGTTATGAGCATTCTGTTGACCTTTGAAGAGAAAAACATGTGTGCTGAAATACATAATGGCATTAAAGTCCACACCACAGTGTAGTTGAGGGAGATCAAATTGAAGACGCATCCTGAAATGAGTCCTCCAGGTCGGGTCGGAGCGATCGGTCGCCTCACACTTTGGCGAAAAGCATAACGTATACGTGGCCTAGAGTCCTGGAAGCCCTTCATTCTGGGACAGGGTGCCCTTTTTTAAATAATGTGACCTTCAGAATGTGAGAGGTGACTGGTTATGCTATTCACTGTACTCCGTTTAAATGCTCACTTCAAAACACGACCCCGGGGGCCTCATTTGAGAGCGGGCAGCACTTCACAGTCAACATTTGACCTTTAAAGCCCCAAATGATTTTCCCTCAGTTATTACACTGTTGCATATGCACATTGTCCCAAAGGATATGGATTGCAGATGGCAGATAGCTTTTTGGATTGTTTTCATTTCAGTTCCCCCCGGTGCTTTCAGTCCACTTCAAAACTTGATTTGTAATCTACTGTTTTCAAAATACCCACTTTTTCTACTTCACGGGAGAAGAAGAAATGCCTCCACGCGTTTTGTCATCTGTGACAGGTCAGGCCTTTGCGGATTCCCACAATCTGTGCCCCTTTTTTTTGTCTTTATCTTGTCTGTTCATATTATTTTCTGTGTTTGCCCTGTAATATCACTGCAACAAAGATAATATTAAAACAAAAACCAGTGCACCAAGCACAAACACAGTGCTGGATATGTCCACATGGAGACTAATGCATCAAAAAGTGCAAGTTGTTATGGATGGCAACTGTAATCTCTTTCTCAAAAGTCAAAGATAATCATGTTTTTCTGTTCGGGAAGGAGATTGACCGCTCCGACCCTCCCTGGCATTTTGGAGGAAATCACTTTTTTTGGCTTATCACCTCTGCCCTAAAGAGATTTGCACGCCACTGTGCCCATGCCACCATATTATGATTTCAATCTCCCTCGATACACTGATAGGGATCCCACACGTTACACTTAATATTGCAGCATGCACAATCGCCTAATACAGTAAGATGTATTTCACCACAGTGGGGGGAAAAGCAATCATCACAAGGGAAAAAACGAGTTCTCATAACCAAAGACAGTGTTTATTACAGATCTGCAAGGAGACAAATGGATTCACAACAGCCACAGCTGAATCTGTATGCTAATTTGTCTCAGAGCCTTAGCATGAGGCATTCCCTCGGATTCCACCTACTTCTGTACACTTTACACTACAAAAACAGCCAGGAGTTCATGAGACACAAGAAGCACACATATGGATGAACAAAACATACAGGCATGAATGATCAAATACACCAAACTGCATTCCTTAATTTAAAATGTATTTATGTTTGGTAGAAGCTGTCTCGAAGGTGCCTTTCATACATAGCTGGCCGTGTCTGTAGAGGAAGGTGTCAGAAAGTACTATGTTTAATCTGAAGGGCCAGTAGAATCATATTATATCACATATTTTCGATATCTCCTCTGCTGGCAGTCGTGGCCAGGACATAATGTTTTTGAGATGTCTGTACGTCTGTCTGGTACATTCTCACAGTCACGAATGTCCAGAGGAAATAACCACTTGGACTTCAGTATGAAGTGATTGGAATGTGGTGGTAACAAACCACTACGGCAAACACCTAAGATTTCTGAAGCTAGTCATCGTGATGTCACCCGTTGTTTAGTGGACTACGGCTTTGAAGCTTTGTGATCAGCTTTTTGGTCGTCGCCGGAGCTAAGTTTGCAACCAGTAAAGCAAGTGACCATATTTGGACTGCTGGAGAAGCGACGGGTGGATCTGATGAACACAAGCAGCAGAGCGGCACCACGAGTGCTAAAGTGCTAAAGCTTAGTAGCTAATTGCATTGGTAGGGTGGTAGCGACCTGTCAATCAGCAGGTAGCCCCGCCCCCTAAAGCATCCCCTGCTTTCTGGTCTGGTGGACTCTAAATGGACCATAATGTACTAAATGAGCATCATGCTGGATTGAAGAAGACTTGAAACTAGAGATTGAGACCATAAACTCATGTTTACAATGTTTACTGAGATAATACATCAAGAGAGACGTAGGTTACATTTCTAAGAAGACGCATTAGGGCCATTGAAGGTAAAATAATAATAGTAATAATAATCCAGCCGAGAGAGGGGGGATATATTCTCAGAAAAAAGACACACATTTATGAGAAAAATGTCAAACATTTGCGAGATTATAAAGTCACTAATTCATGAGAAAAAGTTGCAAATTTCCAAGATTATAAAGTCATATATTTACGAAAAAAAAAACTCACTTGCCGTGTATGATGCCTGTGTGTATGAGTCTGTCTATATTGCTCGGTTTAAACTATTGTGCTTTGAAATAAGTAATATGAGTGTTTTGTACAGTAAATGGCGATGCTATAGTTGAAACAACCAACATTTATGCTAGCGTAAAACGCTAAGGATCGACGTATTTTGCAATTATTATATCACAACTTATGACAACGCCTGCTTAACGTCCTTACGGTGATGGCTGTTAATGATTATTGTTGATTTTATTTATATGTTGTATGTACTGTATATGTTTATTGATCATGTGGTTCGGATAATATATCCTAGCAGTAACTTTCTATTGTTGTCATAGCAACTGCCAATGCCAATGCAATGGTTGAATTTGATATATTGTAGTATTGCATGAAGAGACTTTTTATTTTGTTGTAGGCCTAGAAAAATTGTATATCAAATATCAAATGTACACAGCATATACACACAAATCTCTCTCTCTCTCTCTCTCTCTCTCTCTCTATATATATATATATATATATATATATATATATATATATATATATATATATATATATATATATATTTGTATAATGGACAGTTGCCACTACTTTTAACTGAAGAAATAGTCCGTTGACAGATTTTCTAATGAGTGATTAAGACACTTTTCTCTCAAATTATAAACACATTCTTTCAACAATATATATCATTCACCCTCATGGTGTTGGGGTTAAAGCTTCAACTCCTATCAGCGTGGCTCAATAATACCATGAGAGGGAAGGGTGAATGGGTGAATGCACTCTTTAACTACAGGTCAGCTGCTCTCTGATGCCTCATGCATTGATTGTCAGCATTATTATAAAGCTCAGGTGCCACATGACAAATGAGTGATTACACTCTTTTGATACATTTGCAACAACAAAGAGTTACTGGGACGTATTGCCTGTAGGAAAACCCTGATTGGCAGACTTATTAAGAAGCGCAGGTGCGTGGTGGTAGTGTTTTTAATAAATGAGTCTGAGTGGTGTCAGATGCCCATCAGGGTACAATAGAGGGGGGCGACCGGGCTGGGCTGTCCCATCAGTCACAGTGCGGCGGGGGGTCAGAGGTGAGCCTGGCACCCCATCTGGTTGAGAATCCTCAGATTGGGGAGAGGAGGGGAGAGTGTGGCGAGGGGAGTGGCGGTGGTGATGTTGGTGGTTGTCTGGGGTCAGGAACGCCTAGTGCTTCTAAAGTCAGATACAGAGATATGGGAGCTGATGGGAAGGTTTACATGCTCTGAGACAGACTCTTGCGAACACACACTACATCTGTGGTGTGTAACTAGAGCAACACACACACACTCTCTCTCCCAAAGGGACGAGGTCAGGGGTGATCTGTCACAGATGGACGCACACACAGTCACATACACACACACACTTTTCAGTCTTGTGTCCCAGTGAGGTTGGCAGGGTCCTGACCTGTGTGACCAGGCTCACAGACCAGGCAGGCATATGGGCCAGGACCCTGGGGGCAGCCACACAGACAAAGAGCTGATTGGCACCATCGGGGATAAACACATATGGTTTACTCAGCTTTTAAAGTCGGGAAACGGAGTTCTCACACCGGTTTTGTACAGCAATATGTTCCCTGCGGTCGCTGTCAGCCTTGAGTTTGCTACATGCTATCATTGTTCTCTTTAAAAGAAGGAGTCAAGCATATCCCCATGCTGATAGGAACATGTTTGTTCAGGCAGGGTCCGGTGGTAGTTGGCATTGTCAGCTTGGACAAAGAGGAACATACAATGGTCGGCTCACCTGCTGCAAACTGTCATTTCTATCTCACATCGGTGAGTGTAACTGCTATATATATATATATATATATATATATATATATATATATATATATATAGGCCTACTTATTTTTGTATTTAGCCATTTTGTTTTTTGGGGATGGTAAAATTGGCCAATGGCTGAAAAACAATCTGCCCTTTTTTCTCTTTTCTCTGTCTTTTTTTGTTCAAGTGATACAATCCAGGACAATGTGAGACATAACAAGACCAACATGGTGAGAGACAAGACATCAAAAATACATAATTGAGACAGTACAACAATGCAGGACCAGTACAAGTAAGCATTTGTTTGTGTGTGTGTGTGTGTGTGTGTGTGTGTGTGTGTGTGTGTGTGTGTGTGTGTGTGTGTGTGTGTGTGTGTGTGTGTGTCTGTGTGTGTGTATGTGTGGACATCAGGAATTAATATCAAGAATAATAGGGGATAATATGAAAAATGAAGCTACAGCTGAATAAATAAATAATGAGAGGGTGATGTTGGGACTTTGAAAATGTATTAACTCTGAAAATCATGAGCGTATTCTAGTCCTGCTCAATGTGTCCTGAGATAACTTCTGTTGTGATATGACACTATAAATAAAATTGAATTGAATTGAGAGGGGAGGAAATAATGAATAAATAATAATAATAACAATAATAATATTTGTAATAACAATAACAATACTGATAATAACAGTAATAATAATGAAAGATAATGATTGTAGTAATAATAATAATAATAATAGTGTTACTTATCTTTCTCTCTTGAAGATGTATATGTTCACAAACACGGAGCCATCGCGTGATATTAGTTTTAGTTTGGGAAAAAAGACCCAATCTTATGGGACAAAATCATTCTGATATTGATATATCAGCCGATATACTTTATATACATACATGCATATGGGTATTGAAAGTAATAGCACATACTTCTAATATGTAGCAACTCAATTTCTGAATTAGTGCTATTTAGCAGTTCTTTCTACATTAGATGCGTTAAGCTATCGGCCAATCAAATCAGATGATCGATAAATGGATCTGGCTCTTACGCTTATTGGCTTTCTTGCCATTTTCATGTCTATTAGCCTAAACATGAGGACACAGACAACTAGATTAGCTTAGCTTAGCATAACGACTACAAAATGGCGAAACAGCACTTCTACAGCAGAGTTTTGTTTTCATCTTGACAAAAGTGGAAGTGTGAAAACTATCTGTGGTCTGATGGGACCTGACTCTAGGAGCTGAGCTTTTTCATATCTGATATAACAAGCCCTGATGATGTCACTGATACTGATACAGAACATTACAGTGATACTGACTCTGGATCAGGTGGAGGTGAAAACCGTGCGAATCTGATGTTATGTGTAGGTATGATGTACATTATACACTGTCATTTTAATTCCTGTTCAACTTTTGACCAATTTGATGTTTTAAAATATTTACAATTGTCATGACTTGCCTGTTATTTGTTATATTGTGTTTGAGAAAGGTAGAAAAGCCTGATGTTAATCACTTCCATGCAGTAAAACACACAGCTTATTATTTGAAGACTGGTAGCGGATCAGTCCTGTATCAGACGATCGCCAAATCCCCGATGACGCAGACTGAAAATCCAGGACCTGGATGTGGGAATATGTCCGTATACAGGTGAGTGTCCCCGTTTTAAAAGGTGAAGCCAGTCGACCCACCTGATGAACAACCCTCTCTGAGTGCTTCATTGGATGTGGTTTCATTTGTAAGTTACATTCTCTCCATTGTTTTTAGAGAACCAACCTGCATTCTCCTCTCATCAGCGACCTTCACCTGTGATCTTTCCTCTCTCATCAATAGAGATTAGCCTTCTCCTCGTTTACCATCCTCTCTCACACACACACAGACCTAGCTACCATACCTGTGATATACACATGATCGATCAGCTCGAGTTGATATCACTTCACTCCCCATTTACTCCCGACTCATGCATACAGACACACACAGACCTGTGAGATGTGCACAGGAACAAATCACCAGCTGCCGGCGGTAAATGAAGATATAACCACTCCGGGCCGCCGTGTTCCTTCGGCAGTGCCACTTAATCCTTCCATAGGATCTAATGTGGATGGACACTCGGTGATGGGGGAAGACACGCACTAACAAACACATCCACTCCGGCTAACGGTGATTGACAGACGCTCGCACAAAGCTCGCTCTGTCTCTTACACCCACACCAACGGGCCAACATGCAAAGACATGCAAGCATGAGAACACACACAGAGCCAACACACACATCCCACAACGACTGCAATCACACATTCTGTGTGTTTATCCCTGATGATTGTGCCTCTTTTACTTTCTCTCACACCCTATTTTTCTATGTAGGTAAGTGTTTGGATATATATCACAATGTGTAACATTTCCAAAATGAATATGTTGAGTGTATCAATCAGTATCTACAACTGCAAATTACAAGGTAAACCCTTTGTTATCCACCGTACACTGTGATTTCCCATCGTGAATATGTTAAATAATAAATGAATAGCATTATAAAAAATAACTTCAACATCACAATTGTATTTTACCTTTAGGAACTTTAGTTTGACAGTGAAGTTTCCCTTTTTACGTGATATAAATTCAATCATTTTCTCATTCTTTATATAAAGAGTTAGTCAACAGTCATGCTTTTCATTTTGTACTCATGCACAATGGTGCTTTAAGCTAAATGCTAACACTAGCACAGCAGCATTGCCAACATGCTGATGTTTAGTGGATACAATGTTTACATCAAATAGTATCTCCATCCAAACATTACAATTAATACCACGAATGTCGACTTCATCGTGATGCTAGAGGGAATATCAGGGGGTCACCGGCGTCCTTCAGGGTACATCATCAGGGAATCATGATGTCTGCCAACAATGTTTTGCCATTTAATCTATTAAATTGTTCCCCGTGTGAGTGAAAACTTTGACCTGCTGTTGGCAGATTCATCCTCTGGGGAGCATGCTATGTTATGTAAATCCACCTGATAGTTGTTGTTATACGTTAGTTTAGACCAGAGTGGTGGATAAACGGACAGACAGACAAACATCGCCTCCATAAAGCCTGGCTAAAAAAACAAAAACCTCACAATGATCCTTCTATAATGTCTCTCTGTCCCCCCCCCCCCTCCGTTGGTCTCCTTTGTTTCCTGTCCTCTCTCTGTCGGGGTCTGTCACCACTGCAGAGAGCGGTGATCATCGTTAATGACAGGCAGCCTTTAATTAGCCCACAGTAAACAATTAACACAACAGCAAGAACAAAAAAATTCAATGCTAATCCCATTCTCCGATGATAAAGTGCTGCAACGATATCAATGAATACATTTGCCTGCAATTAGGAATACCTTCCAGGTTATTTCTCTCTCTCTCTCTGTGTGTGTGTGTGTGTGTGTGCAGATGATTGTGTATTGTGTGTTGTCTTAATACATTCCTTTAAAACTGTTTTCCTTTCTGCTGGCCTTTTATGCGACTCGCTCATTAATGCTCATAGAATTGCTATTTCAGTAATAGAAATCCATAGAAATGACGATCAAATGGAGCTGAATGGGCTGCAGATGAATAGGGAAGCGGGATCCAGTGAAACAGCTTTGTCAGTACGCCTATCCCGCTTTGTCTGTCATTTTTTTTACCGCATCCTGTTTATTATTTTCAATGTAAAGAAGATTAGTATCTGTATGGAATGAATAGACTTGACAGGTAATGACAGAGAGCGTATAACAGAAACGTGGCAGGATGCCGAGTAAAGAAGTACTGTACATGTACACTGGTTGCATTGCATTGTATGTAGAAATACATCCGGCCTTGAAATGCATTTAAATTCTTCAGAACAGGAAAAAGAATTAAAGGCCGAAAGGAATTAAGTCGTATTAGTCCATCTGTCAGTTATGGGTTGTCATCCACCGAGAACATCTTCTCTCTGGTGGTGATTTGCTATGGTGAGCCTCTCCATATGCATCATACTCCCCAGATCCCTCAGTCACGCATGGAATACTGTGTCCAGCATCCCAAACACTGTAATATGATGTCTGGCTCACAAATGAAAGACAGACAAATGGCATCGATCCCTGAATGTGCTGGCTTTGTGTTAATTGCCGCTGAGTAAGTAATTGGTCATGGCTGAATCTCTGCTGAAGGCTTTTTGCACGTGAGCGCTAAAAGTTCAGACAAGGAGGGAAAAACAAAGAGGCGACGGCGGCATTTTCCATTTTCAAGGGGCTTTGTTAAATGAGTGAAAGCGGTGCTGTTGACACAATACATAATTAGTCATCTTGTGAGTGAAAGTGTGGATGAAGTCTCCATGATAGACCTGGTATTAACCAGACGACGGCAGAAAAGTCATTTACAGCAAACGCTTATCTGGGTCAATCTCTAACAAATACGTCACCTTGCTATGACCTTTAATTGTCGGCCCTCCCTCTGGGCCCGTCACTGCCAAATCTAAAATAACAGGGGCCAGATGTTTGTTTTTTTATTTTTTAAAGAAGAAAAATACTTTCCCGCCAGAATCTGGTATTTATTGTTGGTAATGTGCATACCTTCACGCATGCTCTGCACCATGTGTGTCACTTCATTCGGAAACCCATGACATCATAGCTGAGCCCGAACACACGTTTGATAACATCTACAGGCAAGAAAAATAAGCTGGTTTTATTCCAGTATGTGCTGATCGTTGTATATCGTCACCTCAAATTATACAGTACTGTGGGAATAACAATAGTCATAAATTTGACCCACTTATGTATCATTATTCTTATTAGTGGGCTGTTCTGGATCGCAACACACAGCGTGCTGATGCATATGGCTGTGTGTAGAAACATCTACATCACCCACGTCAGATCAACAATGGAATGAGTCTGGGTTGTGTCCAAACAAGATTAAACCAAAGGGGTGTTGACATAAATTCATAAATAATTTTGGGGGAATGGGCGTTTTCCTCGCGCACATGCAAACACTTTGGTAATGAGATCAGATGTATAAATCTGCCTTGACGATTTTTCTGCATATGCAGATGTTTAGTTGCATAGTTTGAAATCCCCGGGGAGAAGACAGGGGGAGGTGTGTCACTTTACAAAACCAGAAATCTTACTCAATATGAGTTTGTGTATCGTATTTCATTTGTAACCAAACCTGTGTCGCCTCCATCTGGACCCTGAGCCCTGAGCCTCCAAATGTATTTCACATTGTAAAAATAACCACTTTGATTGATTCCATCCCTTTAAGGGCTAAACTCTCTCTCTCTCTCTCTCTCTCTCTCTCTCTCTCTCTCTCTCTCTCTCTCTCTCTCTCTCTCTCTCTCTCTCTCCCTCCTTTTCATCCTGTGTTTTCCATCGCATCTCCATTTTGGCCCTGTTCTCCTGTTTTATTTCCCCCTCTATCTCGTCTCTCTCAGTTTCTCCCATTCTCTGCTCTCTGGAGTAATTGCATTGATAGCGAACAGTGCTGCTAATTAATTATGCAACAGCCGAAAATTGAGGTGAGAGCGAGGGATGAGAGGAGGAGAGATGATGTCTGTGCCAAATGGTCCACGATAGAGAGACGGGGAGAAAGAGACGGGGAGAGTGTGTGCGGTACGTTGAGGGGAGAGAGAGAAAAAAGCCTGATGGGAAGCAGAACAAAGGAAAAGCACGAGAAAATGAGGAAAGGAGGAAGATGAGAGGCGAAGAACGTAACAACTGAGAGGTTATGTTTGTAACGAGGATCTGTCAAAACGTGAAGATCAACACAGCGGAGGCAAATCAGGGCTCTCCAGCTGAGGAAGATCAGAAGGATGGTTGGTGGAGGAGTCAAAGGGAAATATCAGCATTTCCTGCTTTCCTGTAATGAAGGCGCAGATAACATAAGTATGTTTCTCATACTTGACATATGTCCCTGTACTCTACAGAGAAAATACAACAGGAGGACTAGATCTGGTAGACCCGAGAGGGTCAAGTATTAAAATACTGATACTGATTAGAAAAAATGGAGTAAACATATTCCAAAAAGAAGACGAGCTGAGATGGTCTTTTATGAAAACATCCCTCTATTCCCCATGCGGGGGATTAGCAGAGTAGCTCGTAGTTTATAGCATGTGGTGGTTTAACTATTGAAGCTACTCATTAATTTACACAGCCCCAGCAGCAGAAATGGGCTTTTATAATAATTAACTGTTTAAAATCCATTTATAATCTAAAAAAAAATCAGGGCTCAGCATTAGAAATGTCATCATCATTGTATTTTATAAGAAATAGGTTAAAACGTGAAAAAATACATGTAAAGTGCATGTTCTTTTTAAATTTCAGTGCATCTCATTCACATTAATTGAAATATTCTTCTGGAATAACATGTTCTTGCAGTCACTGTTTTTACATAATATAGCTTTAGTTCAGTTAATAATACACCCCTAACGTTGATTTTGGAGAGAGATAGTGAAATGTACTGTCCCCGGGGGAAACAGTGTCACAGCCTGTTGCTTTACATAAAAGAAATCATAAAAACAACATGAAAACATCTTAAACAAATTAGTGCAACAAGTGCTAAGTGTTGGTTTCTTTAATGCACATTGCTCTTTTGCGCTAGCATGTAGCATTAGCAACGCAATGTCCACTAAAGCTGGACCAACGCTTAAACGAGACAACACCAATTACATGAGTTGTGTTTGGGAAACTGCTTGTTCAAATTTGTTCAAAGTTAATTTTTTGGAAAAAATGTCAGCCCTAGTAACACATTCCTGCTGATGAAGACTGATGGACACGCACCCAGGCGGCAACCTCCAGTTCAGAAAAGTGAAGCCAAAGCTGAAGTGCCTTGAACTTGCATTTTCTCTGTTGGCCATCAGGGGGCGACTCCTCTGGTTTTTAAAAAAAAGTCTGATTGCATGGAAGAAACTTCTCTCTTGATTTATTATCTCAGTAAACACTGTAGGCCTAAACATGAGTTTATGGTCTCAAATGCTAGTTCGTGAATCTAGCTAGCTTCAAGTCTTCTTCAATACATCATGATGTTCATTCCGTCAATTATTGTCCATTTAGAGTCATATAGATGATAATGTTCTCACTACAGTCGCTACCACGCTGAAACCGTCAAATAGATGATAAAGCAGGTTGTACCTCAGGGCATACCTCGATGTGAAGGTGTTAAAGCTAAAGTTAGCATCCATAATTCAAGGTAGAATTTACACCAAAGTGTTAAAGTAATCTTAGTAGCTTATGTAATGTTAGCGTGTTAGCGGGCCTGCGAGAGCATGATGGTCATTTAGTCAATTATGGTCCCATTTAGTCAGATAGATTATAAAGCAGGGGATGCTTGGGGGCTCGGCTACTTTGTGATTAGCAGGTTGCTATCTTGGCGTCACTACCACGCTACCATGCCACCACGCTACCGTGCCACCACGCTATCATGCCACCATGCTACCATGCAACTGATGCAGTTAGTTAGCAGCTTCTCACCCAAAACCAGATGGATCCAGATCAGTAAGGGTGCCACTCTGATGCTTGTGTTCATCAGATCCGCCTCTCGCTCCTCCACAGTCCAAATATGGTCACTTCCTTCACTGGCCGAGAAATTCTAAGATGGCGGCGACCAAGCTTCACAGGCGAACTTGAGGCTTCACAGCTGTAGTCCACAAACCAGTGGGTGATGTCACCATGACGACATCCACTTCTCATACAGTCTTTAACCTGCCATGCCTCTGCATGGAGATGATTCTCCTCATAATAATAGGCCACGTACACACACATGTTCATGGTTTACAGTGAAGGAGACTAACATCAACAACTACAAATACATTGGGCCTTTTTCTCCTTTAAGGCTTTTAATTCATCAAATGCTTGAAGCAAACCACCAAACAAAAAATGCATTACGCAAACCCTGAGTTCTTTCTTCTTCTAAATGAACAAAAAATGACGGGTCTGAATCATGAAATATAGCATATTATAGTATAGTAGTAATATAGTAGTATATACTGATAGAAATTTGTTCTGCAGAGAAAACTGCGAGGTGTTTGACGAATGTTCTTATTACGCCACAAAACCATTTACGTGTTTGTATGAATCTGAGGGGACCGGCATGCATGTATGACCATCTTCGGGTTCATAAATAATATTATGTATTTAACTGTATTTGTGGTCACGGTCCTATAATGAGCCTTTCAAAGAGCTGATGAAGCCTTTTACCAAAAAGCAGGCTACTTTGAAATAATAATAATAATCTAAATAATCATAATAATAATAATAATAATAATAATAAAAATAATAATAATAATAATGAGCTGACTTCAAAACGGCTTCACCCCGCTATAATGAAATAGGCTTGAAAGAGACTATTAATTAAATCCCACAGCGTCATGTTGCTTGTCATTCCAAACAAAACTGGAACGGAGTAATAAATCACTTTAATGACATTCGTATGTGATCAGTCTTGTTTTTGTTTTGTGATCAGTCTTGTGTTTGTTTGACTCATCCATCCACCTCAGCCTGGCTTCCACACGTGCACAATGAGTGAATAGTAGCTTGTTTCTTTCCAGCTGTGGACAGATTTACATGGGCGTTTAACCCCTGGGCATCAGATCCTGCTCTGGTGCTTCCAAGTGTGTATGTTGTTAGAAAGAGTGGTGATTCCTTACCTTATAGCTATCAACCACACCACTGTCACTGTAACGCTTGCTCCTGGGTGATGTTGGGACTTTGAAAATGTATTAAATCATGAGTGTATTCTAGTCCTGCTCAGTGTGTTAATTGGCCTGAGATAACTTCTGTTGTGATATGACACTATCAATAAAATTGAATTGAAATGATGTGGCAGAAATGCTGGGGTGGGCCAATCAGATTGTGTGAAACCTGGCCTCCCTCTGCTCCCCACTGGGTCAATCAGGCGGCAGCCTCTGATGACGTGACTCTGCTGGCCTTTAGGGGGCGACTCTGTTTGCAAAAAGGAGTCAGATTGCATTAAAATGTCATTGGGAAGCTTTGAATGCAATTAGTTAAAATGACCTTAACGCTTAGCTGTAAGTTTAACCCAAATTATGGAACTGCGGCGTGTTTTCGTCAGATCCACCTGTCGCTCCTCCATAGTCCAAATATGGTCACTTCCATTCACTGCTTGCAAGAAATCCAAGATTGTGACGGCCAAAATGGTTAACTTGAGGCTTTAAAAACCAATGGGTGGCATGACAAAGACTCTTCCACTTCTGATATACACTCTATGGCTGCATCTGCACCAACGGAGGCCGAAGAGGCTCCTCTTCCTCTGTTTCTGAGAGGCTGGAGGAACAGCTGGCAGCGAGGCCCGAGGCTGCACCAGCAGAGTGCCGTTAGCGCCGCTGCCTCGCGTACTGAGCAGCCACGGCGAGCCCTGGGCCTCGCTCCGCTGTCCGGGCCAGACCACGCGAGGCAGCCCGGCATGCGGCTGCACTCCACTTACCCTGGAGTGGATCCTGATGGAGGCGACATTACACACACATTAACGAGCCTGCAATGATTGTTTTTAATACATCTCATACTTTTTTACTGCTTATTGCTCATTACCAAAGGAGCGATCAGTTGGCAACTAGTGTATTAATAATAATAAACACGCTTCAAGCTTTAAGTGCTTTCCAAAGATTTACAGAAGAAACATAAAAGCAATGAGAAAGCCATGTGAGCCCCTTGTATTCCACACACGAGGAAGATGAGATCACACACTGTATATCACACAGCACTGAGCCCACACATAGAACAGAGGTGTGTAAAACAAGAGCAATATAAAATAACATGACGTGGTGGATGGGTTGTCCTCCCCGGTTCCCCCACACACTTTAAGAACAACTAACTTCGTTACCTCTCACTACTCCACGAACACCATTCCACAAGCTTTCCAGAACTCTGTGATAAAGAATGACTGCAGCGTATCAGGATTTGCATTGATTCGGGGTGACATTGAACTGAGCCACCTCTCAAACATTCCCATCCTGTAATTGCTTGCTGAGTAGTATTTTTAGATCTCTATCAATATCTCTCATAACTCAGTGTCACCTTTTTTTAAAACAGAGCGGTTGCTTATGAAGAACTATGACCTGCTGAATCACTTTTAACTAAAACTTTCAGATCAGATTCTTCATACCTCATATATGATGATTAGTAGTTATAATAATAATGATATTATATATCCTATCAAGTAGTGCCAATATCATATTCATCCTCTATCTCTCTGGTTTGCTCCTTTGCATTCTCTCTCTATGCCTCACCTCAGTCACCATTCACAGACTTCCAATTTCATCAAATCCCCCCCATCCCCCCTTCTCTCTCCCACTGTCTTCTCCATCTCTGCCGCCCTCTCCAGCTGAAGTGCTGGCTCGACTAATTAAAAGCCTTAATCAGGATTCATAATTAGGTCTAATCAGTGCCTTGTACATCATTCCCTTGCATTCTTCCCTTCGCTGGTGGTGAAGGCCGAGATGCTTATGAAATAATTTAGGCAACTTAATGCTTCCAAATGTGGAGCTGGGAGCAGGGCTTCAGTGAAAGGGAAGGAGAGAGGAACATGATTAGGACCAGGCGGCTGATTGCCTCCCCCCCCCCTCCTGGTACTTCCCACATTTGTTCTCTCTCTCCCTTTCCCTTTCTGTCTTTCTGTTCTTTTTCTCATATATACTGTATATGTATGTGTGTGTGTGTGTGTGTGTGTGTGTGTGTGTGTGTGTGTGTGTGTGTGTGTGTGTGTGTGTGTGTGGCCTCATGACAAGACACTGGGGTAATAAAGCAGACAGCCTCCCCAGATTACGGCTCCCTCCTCCGACGCCGCTGCATCCACCTGCTTCATTACAGCTGAGGCCACAGCACACTAAACCCTGCAACAGCCCCGCCGCTCTTTACTGCCTTCTGTCCACCTGAGCTCTCATCTGTTCGGATTAACACCCAACACAATACGGTGCGGGAACAGGAAATAATTACACTGTTCATTATGCGCAAGGCCTCCCCATAGCTAAGACCACAGCCTCCCGGTTTATTACCATGTCTCTGTGCTGCTCTCATCGCTTCTACAAAGTCGGAATATGATCCCACTGCAAAGGAGCGGCTCATTTTGAATTTCACTGGTGCATACCATTGTAGCTCATAGAGTCCTGGCTGCGAGGAACGTTTCTCTTTTTGCCTCTGTGTCAGCCTCCTGCCGTCTGAATAAGAAATTGTTAAGGAAATACATTTAAATCGCCTTCAAAAGGAAAAACAGCAAACTGTGGGAGTCCGTGGCAAAGCTGCACAGAGCAGATTTCAGCTGCTCTGTGTGTGTCCTGTCAGAACCGGACCCTTTACCAACACGTAGACCAGGTGCCCAGGTCTGCCAGGAGGAAGTGCTCATGCTGCGGCACACACATGCACTCGCAATTATGATGTCGACGATTTCCCAACGAGCCATACAGAAATGTGTCTAAATTATGACCGGCTTTGTTCTGTGCAAGCTATTAGGCTTATAATGGAGTGGTTACCTTGACGACTGTAAATTAAGCCGGGTGGTGCAACAGGACGACAGTTATTGAAAGCAAAGAAATACTAGAATTGGTGTTATGTTCTAAAAAGGTTGATTTATTAGCAGGGATGTCCGTATCTGCTACGAAATGTACTGAAAGAAAAGCATTACTTTAACATGAACCATAATTAAACATATATTTCATTTCTCACCAGCCGGCTGGAGCATGTGCATCCATCCTCAATGAGTTTAACTCTTCTTTATGAGTCTGGACTTTTCAAACACCTAACAAGATCCTTCAAGGCTCAGGAAGTTAGTTTATATAAGCTATTTCTGCTGCTGCACCCAAAATAATGCATGCTATCATAAGCAACAGCTGTGGGCAGTAGTGCATTATGGGAAACAGCAAGAACCCCGAATAAACTCCAGAAGCAGATAATATTAGGCTCTTGGTGATAGGCACCGGCTGTCGCCCCACAATGCATGCTGGTTAGATCTGGGTTCGACATTGATTCCGACTTGCTCTGTTGCCATGGACACGTGGGCAACGATGACCTCACAAGATCGTGGCGGCCTACGTTTATGAAGCCATGAAAATGCTCCAAATTTTGAAAATAAACACCACATTTAGTAGAAAATGCATTATTAATGATCATAAATGAGTGTCATGTTGTGCGATGAAGGTTTAATCTGTTACCAAACATTTCCTTATATAACACGTATCATACATTAAGGATAGGATACAAATCCAGATTTCCACATATATGTATTAACAAATATAAATACATCCGAACACTAAGCTAACAGGTTGTAACTAATTCTGTGACTTCCTGTTAATTCTTGGAGGCTGCTGGAGACTGTCTGACTGGACCTGGTCTAGTCTCCAGGCCAGGAGCAGCTCCTCTAACAAGCATGACATCATCAGCTGCCTGTTGGAACACCACCACATTTTCCTGACTGGGGGTGTCAAGGTCAGCTGACTCTGGAAGGCCAGAAAGATCATCCTTGAACCACCCTTGGGGGTTACCACCACCCCCCTCGTTTTATCACATGACCTCATTAGAGGATAGGTTCTTGTTTGTTTTTTTTTGGGGGGGGGGGGGGGGGGGGGGGGGGGGGATTTTGCAATTGCGATTTTGGAAGTCGCCATCTTGGAATTATTTTGCAACCAGAGCGACAGGTGGATCTGATGAACACAAGCAGCAGAGCATCACCCTGAACAGGAACCTTACTGGATCTGGATCCATCTGGATCCTGGTGTGAAGTTAGCTTCATAATTTACTTTTAATAATAAGTTATTAAGATACGTTATCTTAGTAGCTAACTGCATTAGTATCATGGTAGCGACAGTAGCAACGGTAGCGAGGCCACGATAGAAACCTGTCAATCACAAGGAAGTCCCGCCCTGAAGCATACCCTGCTTTATGGTCTATTTTAATCTAAATGGGAGGGTGATTTACTAAATGAGCATCATGCATAAACTCATGTTTAAAATGTGTACTGAGATAATAAATCAAGTGAGAAGTGGGTCATTTAGCAGAGTGCCAGTAGAGATTGCTGCCTGACTGTAATTCAGACAGACTATAATATAATTGTATTCAAATAGGGACGATACAGTTTAACATAGTTCCAATACAAAGAATGCAACTGATGTGCTGTACAGAGAGTTTATAGCTATTGTTTATTTTCAACTCTTGTCCCTAATTGGGCTTGTACATGAACAACATAATCAGCACAACATTATATAAATGATCAACATGCTAAAACTACATTACACATTAATAAACTACATATGCATAATCAGCATAATGGGATATAAATCCTATACCTTAACACGTTAGAAACCCAAACTACAAGCAGGAGCATGTTATGTCCCCTTTAAATGCAGGACTTCAACTTATGATGAAGTATCTCTGCATTATTATTCTATTTTTTTTGTTGTTGTTGTGGATTTGAATATTTTTCCACCGTTTTCATCATATTAATGAAATGAGAAATAGTACTTCAGACATGAGAAGTGGAAGGAGTAGAATGCAAGGTCACTTGAGGCAGGAGAAATGAATCAGACCCAATCAGATCGTCCCTGTGGCATCTGTAACAGCCTGGTGGCACAATGTCATCCTGAAACAAAAGGGCTGCTCTCCTCGACACACACACATCCCAGCAGAAATGTAGAAGCTGCAGCTAGAATTCTAAATCTACTATAGAGTTATCAAAGCATGTATACAGTACCTGCAGTAATCAGTTGAGACAATGGAGGAGATGATTACTGCCCTCCATCTCAAGTATTTTTAGTGTCCATACTGCCCATGATTGCTGTTAATTTCCTCTGCAAAGACAATGTATGAGGGCGCATGCAGGCCTGCAAAGGCTGTGATTCCACTCAGCTGTGGAGTTTTTCTGGTTTATGGTAATTGGTTTTATGTCTCGGAATGAATGTGACACTGAATTATTAATGTTTAAATGTTCCACATGGCAGTAATCTTGTGATATTGGTGTCATCAGTCCCAAAATGAAAAGGATGTATATTTTAGAGCTATAGTGTGCCGCCTGTAAGGTCTGTGGGAATCTTCAAAAAATCCTGCATGTGACTCTTTTATTGCTTATTGCAGCAGGAGGGAGATACATGAACTGAATCTGCACGTTCGCGCCCCAATGCAATACAATCCGACAGTTTAAAAATTCAAATGAGCTTTTAATAAATGCATGAGGGCTGCACCTGTGGCCGCTTTGGAATTACAGTGAAGTAATATTTACAAGCCTCTTGGTGTGCATCTTCTCACTTCACGCTGGGTCCGGCCGAAAACTAATATAACTTTGATGAATGCAAGCGGAATTAATGCACGCCTGCTCCCCCCCCCCCCCCCCCCCAACACACACACATACACATACACACATTTCAACTTAATACATTAAAGTCATTTATTTTTGTAAAAGTTGCTGTTTTTATAGTGTTTTAGAAAAAGTAAAGAGGTGAAAACTTTACTGGCTGAAGTACAAATGAATGGCCAAACCTGTGTGTGTGTGTGTGTGTGTGTGTGTGAGATGTTGGATGTAGATGAGTTTGAATCCCACTTCCAATTTAAAAGAGCCTTAGTCATGTGACTCACTGCAAGGTGGTCTCACAGCCTCTCACACACACACACACACACACACATGCACAGTGCAGCTGTCTGAGCAGTCATTTCCAGGGATATTAGAGGCCCTGTAACACGGTGGGCTATTAAGGACAGAATAATATCACAAGTTGACCCTTGACCTTCACAGCAGCTTATATCTGCTTGCTGATAGATGGGGCCTCCGCATGTAGCACGCTGTACTGGAAATGAACTGACACGGAGGGAAAAGAGGGCAAAATCCCTCCATCTTAAGCCTCGCTGGAGCGAATAGCAGAGCGGCTTAGAGGAGGGGGGAGGGGGGGCGCGGGGGAGAGTGAGAGAGAGAGAGAGAGAGAAAGAGAGAGAGGCTTTGATACAAACCGGAGAGATGATGGGATAATGAGAATGAAAGAGCAGATTTCCTCCGTTCTTTCACGACGTTGCAGTTACACCCCCCCACTTCCGTCTCAGCCCCGCCGTCACCCCCCCGAACCTGCGCGACGCCGCCGCGCTCGGCGCGATGACATCACCTGTTGATTTGCTAGCAGTGATGTATTACACCTCACACTGTTTTTTCGTGTTCTTTGTATTCTGTCCATGCACGCTACTCACCTCGTCTTTCATTCCTGAGCCATTACTCATCTCTCTCTCTCTCTCTCTCTCTCTCAGAATCCCCCTATTTTTATCTCCGTGTGTTCCTGTTACTCCCTGGCGTCCGGCGCACCATCCACCTCTCCGAGGCCGAGTGATTAATAAAGCAGTGACACCGTTCATTTGCATCTCTCAGGTACCCGAATCCCCCAACGAGCCCCGCATTGTTGACCCTTTCCCCTTTCTCCTTCTGCCTCGCTTCCCTTTCCCACACTATTTGGGTTTCCTCCCTCTTGCCTGTGTGCCCTTAAGCGCAGCTGCAACCAGTTTCCCATGAGGCTGAGTGGCAGCCTGACCGACAGGCTACCTAACTTCGTCTCTTCCCTCTCTCCCTGCCCCCGAGTTTCCCCCCCATTTCCCCTCCATCCATCCACCTCCGACACCCGCTGAAGACTCAGTTCCCACCTGCCCTGCAGCACTAATCTATTAGTCAATCTGAAACACACACACACACACACACACAATAGATCTGTGTGTGCGCTCCGTGGCATACAGTAACCGCTGTGAAGGACTCAAATGACAGCTTCAGCCCTCAGGGAGAGGCTGAACTTCTGTGTGGATGCATGTGTGTGTGTGTGTGTGTGTGTGTGTGTGTGTGTGTGTGTGTGTGTGTGTGTGTGTGTGTGTGCATGTAAATGTAGTTATCTCTTATAAATATGGATGGTAATGCACGAGGAGAGGTTGTGAATAAAACATGGAGACAGGTGATGGTCGCCCTACTATACTCTTTATGGATGTTAATCTCCGAGGCTGTGATTGTGAGGACGTCACAATATCCATTCAAATGTCACTGCATTCTGCCGTCACGCTGAAGTGAATGTGTGCTATATCACTATGTCAGGAATTACATTATAATAACAATGACTGTTGCATATATAGAAATATGATTTGTGTATAAGGGAGAACTCTAAAAGATCCAGGGTATAATTTAACCATCAACCATTAAAAAAGTTTTCCAGATAAACTTTAATTAAAGGGCAGCCATATGATAAAACTTTTTTACGATAAAACTTTCCGACGTTGCCGAGGACATTCATATGCAGCCTGACTACTTTTAATTCGGGATACATCAGTCATTTTGACAGACTTGTGCTTTTTAGTTGCTCCATGTAAACATCATAACCGGCTTATAATGACCCAGATAAGCTTTTCTCCCTGTTAAAAACCTCATTAACATATCTGGAATGCATCAGTGTTATATTGAACAGCGAGGTGAATATGCATCTTCTCCTTTTTTCAGGATGCTGAAACATTTGGAATTTGTTTGGTAGAGTTATGGTTGTGTCCGTAGAGGAAATTAAAAAAAGGTTTGACCCTAATAAGAGAGTGAAAGTACATGCTTGCTTACTTTCTTACTTAAAAACTAGTTCATTTAAGATTACCTTTTATTCATACATATGGACTAAATGCCTGAGTAAATGGTAACCAAGGAATTCAGCTTAATTTTAAGTCAGAAGGTCTCTGTAAGAAGAACTACAAAATGATACAATTGTGACTTTTTTTTATTGAAAGCTATCATTCGATCTATAGATCTTATTTTCATGATTTTTTAGTATTTTAAACCAGTCGGCAGCTTCTGGTTCTGAAAAGTGAAGCCAAAATGAAGTGCCTTAAAGTTGCATTCTCTTTACTGGCCATCAGGGGGCGACTCCTCTGCTTGCAATTATGTCTGTTCATGTCTGGATGTATTATCTCAGTAAACATTATAAACATGAGTTTATGGTCTCAATCTCTAGTTTCAAGTCTTCTTCAATCCAGCATGATGTTCATTTAGTACATTATGGTCCATTTAGAGTCCAACAGACCAGAAAGCAGGGGATGCTTTAGGGCGGGGCTTACCTGCTGATTGACACTTAGCTGTAAAGCTGACCTTGAATTATGAGGTTATACATAAATGATATATAAAAGGAAGTTTTCTGTGAGTCAGTTGGTCTGTCGATTCACACGTTAAATATCTCAAACTAATGGATGGATTGCCATTTAGTACAGACATTCATGTTCCCCCCGGGAACAAATGCAATTACTTCTGCTCCGGCACCACAGGGAGGTCAAAGGTTACAATCTTCAATATCTCAACTTTGACCTGATGGGTAGGAACAACATTATTTACAGACACTGATGGGTCCCAGATACACATTGTGGTGTTGGTGATCTCTGTTTCCTCTAGCTAACATGGGGTTACGGTTTGTGGTTTCAAGTGAAATGTCTTAACAACTATCAGATGGCCTTTCTGCATTCATGATCCCCTGAGGATGAAATGTTATCTCTTTGGAGATCGCCACACGTTCCATTTAATGCCATCAAGTTTACAACTAATGACATTCCCATCCCATGTTAGCATGCTAACATGCTAAACTAAGACTGCTTATGCTTATCATCAGCATGTTAACATTATCAGTGTGAGCCAGCCTTAGAGAGCTGCTAGTGTGGCTGAGTCATGTTATTCGGTTTTAGTTTATTATCTGGCTTATATCTTTTCCAAAAAAAAACTGCACAACTTTTCTTCCTAGAAAGAAAAATTAAAATAAAAAAGCAAAAATGGAAAGAGTGTCCTGTAAGAGGAGCTGTAACATTTTGGTTGTCTTCATTACTGTAACACTGTTTATTTTCACTTCATCACACAACACAATTCCCTCTGACAGCTGTCTCAATGACTGGATGATGTGTGAGGCGTTTCTATTTCAACGTGGAGCCAAATTAAAGAGGTAGATTGCGAAGCGTAACAGTATTAACTTGGGAAAATCTCTAAAGACAGCACAGATTGACAGCCATTAATGTCCCATAGAGAGCCAACATGTCTTATCTCATTGAAACTTCCAGAAAAAACAACAACAAGACAGAAGTTTGACACGGGGGAGTTACACGATCTGCTTCATTTCAAGGACCATTTGTCTTCAACGGACAGTTGGTTTGGCATTAAGAAATCTTATGACCTTTATCAGATTCTATCTTGGTGGCCATTAATTCTCCCTTCACTTCACATTTTCACATTACCAAGGAAGAGATGTGTCGTCCGCAGGCAAACTCAGACATTACAAAACAGCGGAAGGATAATTCTGCTTTGTCTCGTGTTTTTATTTTCTCTTCAATTCACGGCATAATGGCTGAGCCATTAGTCTTCATCAAACTTTGAATCACACTTGTTTTGTCGAGCAGGGAAGGAAACATCCGACTTATTTCCCTTCTATTACAAACACGATCTCCGATGGGAAGTGTTACCCACAGATATACGTTGCATGATGATATTTACTTTACTTAATAATTACAAAGTGAAAAACATCATAAACACCAACGGGAGGTTACCCAAGAAAAGAAGGCAGCGGCGGCGGACAAAGAAAAATGTCCTGTAGTCTAGAGGATTGGGCTGAAGGACGGGGGGTAACTCCCCGCGGACCCAAATGAGACAGTGTAATGAGTTGCCAGGGTTTGATACAGTTTTCCCAATCTTACTAATGCATTCTGCTGTCGACATTTTCCCAGCTTGCCTCCCTCCTTCCCTCTTTCCTCTCCCGGCCTCCTCCCCGTCTCTCTCTCTCTGTTCCAGCCTATCAGACATGACAGTACCAGCTGGCTGCTGGCAAACTCACAGCCAGAGGATATAAGCTGTGTGTGTGTGTGTGTGTGTGTGTGTGTGGCTGAGGGTGTCAACATATCAGTCTTTGATATTTCTGACAGTCATAGGTGTGTGTGTGTGTGTGTGTGTGTGTGTGCGTGTGCGATGCGTCAAGACGGGAACATGTTGATTTAACGTCATGGAATCTGAGCCTGAGTGATGTGAGTCACAGGTGTGCGGCGGTGACTGGGGGCGGGGCTAGGAGCAATATTTAATTCCTATAAAGATAGTTGTCAACACTTGCTGGGAGCAACCGTGTAATCTTGTGGGTGCTTGGCATTTGCTTTTCTGCCTGACTCACTGAGCACATTAAAAGTCACTTATTTGCCTGTCTAACTGAGGATGTGTCTTGCTTTTGTACTTCTGCGCTTTCCTCTGGAGTTTGAGCAATTTATCGGAATTTGAATCTCCAAAGAAGAAAAAGAAAAAAAAAACACATTTTCTCTCCAACACACAAAGAACATCAAATACCAGCCCCCCTTCTGTCTCGGCAGCTCCAGGAAACATTCAAAGCTTATTGGAGATGAACAGCAGATGTGTCTGTGATTCTGGCGCTGTTCAACATGTTCACCCCGACCCCAGCCACCGCTGGCCCTCCTCACCTTTCTGCCCCCCCACCCCCCCTCTCTTTCCCCCATCGATTAAAATCCCATATTCCGTCTCCTCCATCTGTCCAGCCGTACCTCCTGTTGCCTTGTAGAGTTTTGCCCTAGATTCAGAATGGGGGTAAAAACCTCACAGTGGTTCTAAAATGTGTGTTTTAGATCTTCAGTAAAGCAGACAGATTGTTCAGAAATGATTATTATGATTACTTCCGTCTCCATTTGTTCGTCTCAATTTCTTCTCTGTCGTTGATTTTATTAGTCAATAACATTTAAACCTTTACAGTTTCAAAAAGCCTTAAATCTCCTGGGACGTTCCTTCTAGCTTCATCCTGGACTTTTAACTCATGACGTCCCTGACTGACTTCTACATGACAGAACGAGCTCTTTTTAAAAAAGGTCTCAATCTGTTTAACATTTCATATGCTTTAATAACAGGTCATGTGTTTTATTTAAACCGTTCAGGCCACATTTCTTGGACACATTTATATAAAAGAATATATGAAAATATCACCGTGACAGAAATGTCACATCGACCTTTTAACCTTAAAATTGTCTTTGATGACAATAAGAAAAATCATAATGAGCTGCTCAATTAACTGAGCTTGATCAGTTATTTAGATTTTATATATTTGCTGTTGTCAAATTAAACACACATTTAAACATAAGAACACGTGTCAAAATTAATTAAATTAATAATAACTAAGTACTTTCCTTGAAGGGAAAATGGGTTTGGGTTATTTTGGGTAAATGTTCATTTTAATTGCCCAAATTAGAATCAAAGGTCAAGGTCCTTATGACCTTTACATAATCCTGTTGGCTGTTACAGGCAGTGATGTTGGTTGGCATGCGTCCTTCGTCTCTGAACGGATGCAGTAAATGCACGGTTTTTTCTCATAATGCATTTTGAACCACAAATCTGTGTGAAATCATAGAAATAACAAACATTTTCCACCAAACAGTCACCATTTTCACAGAGAGAATCACGTGTGATTATAGTCTTTAAGAACACAGACGAGACTAAAGCCCTTCCTGCAACGAGGCCACACATTTCATTTCTGCAATCAAAGCTACAAAATTGGTACGTGTTAATAAACACACATAGCCACTATATTGATATTCTTATTTGGTAATATAGAATACAAAACATGAGGTTTTTTTCCACTCAAATGAACACCAACATTGAAAACCCATCAACATCACGTATGTCGAGGTCTGATACCTCCACCAGGGAGAAGCTGGGGTTCAGGTATGGCAGCGTGGCCAGACGTCGAGTTAGAGCCCTAATTTGAAAGGACCACAATGGAAGTTGATGTAAACCAACGGGACCCCGCGGTCCAGACGGAGCCTCCACCAGCTCCCTACGAGCTGAAACGGGCCAGAGCTGCCGACAGACAGGCAGACCAGAAGTGAGGAGAACAGGGGCTCACATGTTACATGCTGTTTGTTCTGTACGGACTCCAAAATGTGTGAGACGCGGAGGGATGGGGAGGGATCTGGAGAATCGGCAGAGGGGTGGAAAAGGAGTAGGAGTGAGGGGTGAAGGAATGAGAGGAGGTGAGAAGCAGAGAGGAAATGGGTCGACGGTGAATCCGGGGAGGTGGGAGAAGGTGGAGGGAAACCTGGGAGAGCGCTGTGGGAGGACACTTTAATAAATTCCGAAGAAAAGTTTGAGTTTTTGTTTTAGGTTTTAGAGTAAAGGGGTTCTGTCTGCTTTATGCCCTGGCTTAGAAATGTCACTGCTCCTGCAGGGAAGGAAGGAGGAGGAAGTGTGTGTGCGTGTGTGTGTGTGTGTGTGTGTGTGTGTGTGTGTGTGTGTGTGTGTAGAGAGAGGTAGCTACTTAAACCCCAGGCACGGTGACATGGAGGGATGGATGAAAAGGAAAGTCAGTTATAGGAACATACATGTGCAAAACGTGTGTTTGATGAAAAAGGGGAAACTAGGCCACGGGGCGGGAGGCTGGGTCTCCGGGCCGGTCAGCCGCCGTAATGTGTTGATTCTGTTGCCGAGCTCTTTAGCCACAAGCGTTTAACCTCGGCAGCAGCCAAGATCAACAGCTAACAGCCGCATAAACGGATCCCATGTGAGGTGAAACACAACATTTACTGCCTAAGACAATGACATCTGGAGCTGGGGAAAGTGAATCAAGGCGCTTGAAGCTTGGACGTGGTGCAGAGAGGTGAGGGCTAACAGGGGCAGGGGTGCAGGTGAGCCCTGAAGGGGAGGAGGAGGTGGGGGGTGTAAGGTAAGACGAGGTGGTGCATTGTGGTGTAAATGGAAGACCTTTATAGATTCCTAGAAGCTCAATCCGCCGACAGACGGGCCTCTCAGGTTGCCGACCGGTTCCCCAGGGAGTCATTTAACCGCAGCGCGAGACCTGGTTTTTCTTCTTTTTGCACGAATCACCTGAACTGTTCTACGTGTCAGTGCTCATTACGGACGAGACGGACTGTGATGTGGTGCTGGGGGGGTCCAGGGGGGGGCGGCGGCTCCTGTGGTGAGGGGCTGAGACCTCTGACAGAGCACACACAGACTCATCACCGCTAACACGCACACACAGCCCTGTCGGAGCAGCCTCAGCATCTTTAATGTGTGTGTGTGTGTGTGTGTGTGTGTGTGTGTGTGTGTGTTTTGTCACCGTCCCTGTGATATGATTCCACGTTCGCTGGAGGCACAGTTTGACATATGCTGTTTCTCCTTTCAGCGTAGCTGTCCAATAATTAGCCTAAATGATGTGTCGTGTTTCCAAGGACGTCTGATAACAAAGTGTCTTGGAGGGAAAGGCGTGCGCGTTCGCCACGGAGGCCGAGGGCGAGCGCGGCGGCGGCAGCGGCGAGCGGAGCGCTCAGTGTGTGTTTGTGAGCTCTGCTGTGAATATGTTCCAGATAGTGCAGCTGATGGTTATCTTTCAGAGAGAGCTCTATTGATTTGGCCCGGGTAAATAATTGGTTGGGTCTACAAGCTGTCATGTTCGGCCTGATTGCTGAGCGTTGGTGGTCTCGAGCAGTTATCTTCCTCCATATCCCTCTCTGATCCTTCTCCAGACCCATTAGTCTATCTCTACATTTATTGATTAAGACCCTATATGACCATTTTCCATCTTTCAATTTGGGCAATAATCCTTGTCCTGAAGCCGCGTGTTAAAGTTATCAGCTCCTTGTCCTGCTGTGGGGGGGGGGGGGGGGGGCAGCTCGGATTTAACAAGGCGAAACAGGGGGACGGGGAGAATGAGGACATTCACAGGGGTCAGATGTATTACAGGCTTGCATGGTCTGCCCTACTTTTCCTTGACAGGAGACTACAGTAGTACAGTAGTACTGCAGCCTGAGGTGGGGGGATGAGTGGGAGTACGGGGGTTTTTCAAATTATTGACTAAAGAATAAAGAAAAGAAACATTTTATAACATTTAAGTGTGACCATTCAAGAATGCAACACACTAAATCACAACTAAAAGGTGGGAAATGGTAGAGTTGGCCCGGAGCAGACCTGTCTGTGGTCTACATCCTGCCCACGGGGAGGGTCGGGGTGTCAAGTTCACAGACCCTGGCCCACATGCTGCAGCCTCTCCGGGTCACTGAGCTGAGGCGATCAAAAGACCATTAGCGACCCCGCTTGAGTGGCTTTGGGAACTACAACTCCCAGCTGAGCCAAGGACAAGATCGGTTTATTATCCAAGCAAAGCCACAATATATATATATATAATATAATATAATATAATATAATATAATATAATATAATATAATATAATATAATATATGTATGGCTGGGTTTTTGTTCTTTTTAAAAACTATACCAGGTCCCACATTACGCACATAATCCCGGTCCTGGTCTAACATATAGCCCACCAGGGAATTTGCCTTATTTAATTATGCTTGTGTAAAACATAAACGCATTATGTCGCATAAAGCTGCGGGATGCAGACACAGAAAGTGCCTTCCTCCGGCGGCTCCAGCTCCAGCACGGAGCTGTGTGCGGTATAACGGCGGTAAAACGGGGTCACGGTGCTGGGAACAAAATGGGACTTTTATGGAGCTTTTCTCACAGCGTGACACTGAAACAGCACAACTCCATCTGACTGCTACACAGGGACTTTATTCACTAACAGCTCTGCTTCGGCGGGACGCCCGGAAGCTCCCGGGTGAAAAAAAAGTGTTTTCCCCCGGTTGTGAAGTTGCGGAGAGCCGTTTAAGTTCCTCCGCGAGTTGCCACGTCGGACGGCCGCAGCACCACTTCCTTCCTGGGGGGGACGGAGCCGAGAGGACGGAGACACACCGGACACATTCACGGTAAAACTAAACACGTTTTCCTTCTTTGCTTTCGCCTCGAGGTTTTCTCGGGACTCTTAACGGAGACGAGAGAACCGGGCAGCAGATGTTTCCCGTCACGGAAGAAACGCGGAGCCTTATTTTGAAACTTCATCCGAGTTTCCTTGTCACCCGCTGGTTCCCCGCAGCGGCCGAGATAATACCCGTGTTGAGTGTGGAGGACTCGGCAGAACCCGGAGGACTGCTCGGGCTGCTGCTCTCCACTGCTTTATCTCCACTATGAACGCAGTAACAGCACAATAAGCTATTACACGTTAATTACACATAGTGTTGTGTATATAAACATGAGAGGAATGCACTGACCCCCCCTGTGTTCTCCAGATCTGCCATGATGCCCAGGCTTCCTGTCTTCATCCTCATCTCTATGCCGGTCCTTCTGGTGCAGGGCAGCAAGAAGAGCCCTGCTGCACCACCCGGCCCTCCTCCTCCCCTGGGTGACCCCAGCTGGTCTCTTGGTCTCCGCCTGTACCAGGCCCTCCGCTCTGACTCCAGCCCCGTAAACACCCTCTTCTCCCCCCTGCTCCTGGCCTCCTCGCTCGGAGCGCTGGGTGGAGGTTCAGCGGGTACCACCGCCAGCCAGCTCCGAGACCTCCTCAAGACCCCCTCCTCCACCGAGGCCCCTGCTGCGGAGCTCCTGTCCGGGGCGTTGAAGAGCTTCGCCGGCGCCAACGGCACCTCCTTTGGCCTGCACACGTCGTCGGCTCTGTTCTCCAAGCAGGCCCCTCCACTCAGCCAGGAGTTTGTGACGGAGAGCCAGACCAGGTTCAGGCTGCAGCACCGGCCACTGGGGAAAGGAGACTCCCAGGCTGACCTGAAGCTCCTCCGTGGCTGGGCCAAGGCTGGGCTCGGTGGGCTGGAGGGGGCTCCTTTAGTGGCCAAAGTCCAGGCCAAGGCCGGAGCTCTGATACTGGCCAACACCCTGCGCTTTAAAGGTAAGTGGGCCTATGTAGGCTCCCTTCTAACCGCTGACTGGGCCGTAGGGAATATTGCACTGGTTTGGAGATAACAGATGTTAAATAATAAGCAAACATGTCATCATATCTCAGTGTCCATAACTGTGTCTGACTGTAAACCTGGATGATGCAACGTTGTTTGTGGCTGCAGATGAGAAGTCTTAGAATATTAATATGGTGCGCACATATCTACCGTTTTAAGTGTTCAGACAGCTGAGACACACACACACACACACACACACACACACACAGCAGCATGCCCACCTGCGTGTGTGTGTGTGTGTGTGTGTGTGTGCGGTGGGCTCCAGCTGGTGGACACAGCAGATAAAGGATGATTCTGGGGTCTATCACTGAGAGCGTATTCATCTTCCATCGGGGGGTGATGTGTCATCTTAAATAATTGAGTAACAAGTGTCCAGACTCTCCCTCAGTGTCGTGGTGAACATCTGTGCTCGGAGCGCTCCAAGTCGGCGGCAGCTTGGCTCAGATCCCTTCTCTGTGACGGGTCCGTGTTTAGAAGCCCCATCTATGATTTAACAGTCGCGTCCCCAAAAACATATCTGAAGTTCCACCACTGAGGGTTACGTAACTTTTTGTGTGGCTGTTAAAGGGCGTCGGTATTTGCTCGACTAGATTATTTTACGAGTGGGAGAAAAGAGCAAATAGCTTATTTTCCAATTTGGTGACAACTTTTTCGGGAGTGTAATCTACCATCTTCCTCTTCCTCTTCCTCAGCCACCGTCGGCTCGCCTGCTGAGCTCACTTTTGTTTGCCGTCTCCACAAAAAGATGATGATGTGTTAAACGCTCTCCTTGTTCCCTTTGTGGCGTTTGTCTCTGTTTTGGGGTCTTTTGTCCTCCTTTTTATCCCGTGTCCTAAACGAGGCCGGTCTCCTCTTCTTCCCACATGTTCACATCCGTATCTGCCTCCATCTGCCTCCATCCCTCCGCTCTCCTGCAGGTATTCTCTCCATCCGCAGTGAAAACAGGTTGCCGACAGATAGACGGCCGTTTGAAACATAACATTCCCTGACAGACTATATATTGATAAGCAATTTAATTAATTTTTCTTTGTTTGATGTTTTGACTTCATTATGAAATTAGTTTCTGTGAACCAACCCGTCGGTTGGCCGGTTCATTAATTTTGTGGAGGAAACACACAAATTAGATTACACAGCAGATTGCGGCACACAAATGAGATTACGCAGAATTGGATTTCTTTAGTTTTGATTCATAATTCACAAGTGGTCGATAGTTTTGCTTTCTGCTGGTTGTGGCTGCCCCTGGAGGGTTGTAACTTTGTTTTTTGTTTTTTTCTGTTTGCCTTTGATTTCACGGTCCTTAGGCGACTCATAGCGTGTGATAATGCGATGGTTTCAGGGATGCTGCTGGAATTTGGTTTGGCGCTGAAAAGGCATCCGCTTACCCGTTTTTGTTTGTTTCACTTTGGTTCCCTTTAGTGAATTATTGAAGGGGGAGACGTATAAAAAGCTCTTTGCTCTGCCTCCTTCCCTCCTTCCTCCAACACAGCATTCACAGAAAGGGGAGGTCGGGGGCAATTAGCAGTGGAACATGTCCGTAGTGGGGAGACGTTAAACGGCAGAAAGGGGCTGCAGAGAAAGAGCAGTACAGGCAGCGACGTCTGGCCGGGAAGGGGACAAAGAGACGAGGGAGGGAAAGGAGCGAGTGAATATCCAGAAAAGTAAAGAAAGAGAGGGTGGCCTGCTGAGAGAGCGAGAGAGATTGACAGAGCTAGTGGAGGGATGTAAAAGGCCCACCTTGGGATTTCAGTTAATTAATTCAGGCTTTGTTCCTGTTTTAGACAAACAAACACCGGAGACGCGAGAAGAAAAATAAGATTGTGAAGAAAAGAAAAAAAACCCCGGCAGAGATAAAGTTATATGCAAGATAACGCTGCAACGCTGGGAACGAGGGGAGGAAAGAAAAGGCGAGAGAGAACAACAAGTCCCCTCATATTTTACTGCTTATAATAGCTTGTGAAATACCACAAGTACTTGTAATCAAAAGTTGATGAGGGAGGAGAGGGAGCCCTCGCCCTTATTGATTCTGCTCTGGTTTTTGCCTGGAGTTTACAGTATGAATTGGTGAGTCTGAGCCGTTGGATTTCTTAGCTTTTACAATAGTCTCGCTCCTCATTGTTGGTCTAGACCGGGCCCACATGGCACACACAAGTCTGCTTGGCAGGCTGGGAGGGGGGCGAACACACATGTACACATCCGTCCGTCGTCATGACATCATTCCCACGCCGAGGCTGCCACTTCAGGTATTCTTCAGCCGCTTGTTTTGGAATTCCAGCGCGATCATATTTCCCTCTGTGATGTTCCAGGGAGCGGAGCGAATGTTAGCGACTTGCACCAGCACGCCCGGGAGTCCCACGCCGTGGCTGCTTATTGGCTCGGGGGCCAGCAGGCTGGCTGGTTTGTGGGAAAGCCTGGTGCTGGTTCACTGATCAACGGGGAAATGAATCCGCTTCCATTCCGATAATCAATTCTAAACAGCTCTGATTTTACACCCGTTAAGTCATCGTAAGCAGCAGCAGCTTGTGAAAACCATTGCATCATAGTTCGTGTGGCTCTGGAGGAAATATCGCTGATGACATCATCGGTGGAGTTTGAAGGAACTCCTGAATTCAGCTTTTACTTTGAAAAATACCAGCCCAACTTTACAGAAGTGCAATCTAATAAATACAAGTCATTTGTCTCATCAAGAAAAAATGGGAATATACTTTCATTTGATTACATTTTGAATTTAATGTCATATGAGTTATCTAAGAACACTCTCCACATGGGACTAGAACAAGCTCATCATTTACAGGAGTTACAGCGCCACATAGTGGAGAGAAAAAGACTGCCTTAGCAGACTTCTATAAATAACGTACTCTTAAACAGAACTTCTTTTACCAGTGTTTTTAATCTACCGCCGTTTTATCTTGCTTCCAGGCAGCTCTTTTGGTTTCACACCATCAAATTAAATTAAAATATATAAGCTGGCCATGAAGCACAAGATCTCCTCACATAAATATGCTGTATTTTTCGTCTTTTTTCAAGTTTCTTGTAAAGATATTTAGGATTACCTTGTTAGCTGAAACCAGCATCAATTTATTGTGAGGGTTTTTAACTGTGTATATATATATATATATATATATATATATATATATATATATATATAATGCCCATCCTTCACATTATTCATAACCTTATTGATGAGCTCACTTGAGTCACTGCTGCTTACTAACAGCTGATTGGCTGTGGAGTGGACCGTGGAAGCTTCGACCAACAAGTCTAATGATAAACAAGCGATCGGTCTCTAGACTTTCATCAGGGCTAATTTGATTTTGTTGGGCCTTCGTGCACCTTTAGTGTTGTGTGACATTGACCCCGTCGGGGGCGTGGCCTGGAGGACCTCGTAACGGCCAGAAGAGCAGACTCTCTGAATGGGCAGCAGCTGATGATTCATGAGAATTGTCGGCCGCTGGTCCTCTCTATGAAGCCTGCATGTGTTTTATGAACATTTAACCTGGCGTCCACCTCCTCACCTCCTTTCAATCATTCAGGATTTTCTCACCGCCGATCCGTCTCAGCGGTTCTGCATTGAAACTGTCTCTGTTTGTGTGTGTGTGTGTGTGTGTGTGTGTGTGTGTGTGTGTGTGTGTGTGTGTGTGTGTGTGTGTGTGTGTGTGTGTGTGTGTGCGTGCTCAGGGCTGTGGGAGAGAGAGTTCAGCGAGGGGAGCACAGATCATCGCACCTTCCTGGGGAAGAAATACACCAAAGTGATGATGATGCACCGAGCAGGTGAAAAACGCAGCCGCCGCCGCCGCCAGAGAATAAATGTAGCGAAAAGCCATTTGAGTTCTAAAATGGCTCGAACATCTGTAAGGTCCAATCTGCTTCTCTCCTATTTATCACCGCGTGCCTTATGATTTATTGAACACACTTTTCATATTTTATGTACTGTCTTAAAACAACAACGGGGCCGAGTGAGTTCCGGCTGCGACGGCAGTGAGTTATGTTGGAGGGACACATGGTATTCTGTTTAATGTTGTATTATAACGTCCTTCCTGAAAAAGATGACTGCAGCCATCCTCCGTCATGCTGTCGTCGGCTCACGCCCGGGTTTGAACGCATTGAACCCGCCGGCGCGGCGCTTTCTCCCGTAGCTCGGTTCACGTTGGCGAGCGAGAGCTGTAAATGTCTGAACAGGAGAACTGCTGCTCTGAACTGCTTCTGAAAGCAACAACGTTACATGATAGCAAATCCTCTCCTTGACTCCCCCATCCTCCAGGTTCGTACCGTCACTATGAAGACGTGGAAAACATGGTGCAGGTCCTGGAGACGCCTCTGTGTGGGGGCGGGGCCAGCGTGCTCTTCCTGATGCCCTTCCACGTGGAGCATCTGGCCCGGCTGGAGAAGCTTCTGACCCTGGAGCTGCTGTCCACGTGGCTGGAGAAGACCAGTCCCACCACCATGTCCATCTCTCTGCCCAAGGTGAACATCAGCAGCACCATCAGTCTGCAGGTCAGTACCACCATCTTCTCATGTCATAGGTGTTTGTGAAGTCGAAGCGGCCATCTTGCTCAAACTATCTCAACACTCTGACTCTGACATCAGGACATGCTCGCTCATTTTCTCTTTTTCCTGTTTTTCTGAGCACCTGACATGACAACTGGCCAAATGTTTATCTAAAATTATTTATTTATTATTCAAAATAATTTTGTAATTCCCAGATAAATTACTGTGTCAGTGCACTGATGTCAATTTGTGCAGTAAAGTTTATTGTTAACTGTAGAACATCCTCCCTCCATTACATATCTATTATAAATATTGGGTGATAAATGGATATACATGTTTTTTTTTACCCCTTAATATTAATATCAGCATTGAATCCATTATCAGTCAGCCTCTGGTGGTTTGAACTCGCAAGAGTTATTGTAATCTTAGTTGTCCTATTGTAAAAGACATGATTATCAACTTATTTAGTTCCATATACTCCATATATATTCCATATATTCACAATGTAAACTTTATATTTCCTATGTTTTGAGTCTTAACCTGATCAGTGCCTCTTCTATGGGATGCTGAATTACATATTTAGATGGTTTGGCTGACGTCTTCTTCCTCTCCTGATTGGCTGAGGAACTTTGAGTGTGATGGGAGGGGCTTTACAACGTAGCTCGTCTGTGTTCTATTTTGGGGAGCCGTTTGAATGTGAGGTGCATCTTTGTGGTTCATCCCTCCCCCCTTCCATGTAGTGTGTGTACGGCCGCTGCACAGCCACATGATCTGGGATGAATGTTCCCCGAGGGCCCGACCCGGCTCTGGGACGTCCCGGGAGTGAGTGTGCTCCATCCCCACCAGCCACCTCACCTGCCCCAGTAACGTGTTTCCTTTTTAGGGGACACTACTAGTGTTTGTGGGGGTGATGCTGCTGGACTCTAGAGGACTGAGCTGCTTCTACAGGAGAGTAGAGGAGTAGTGGAGAAGTTCTCAGCTCTTTAATCCAGTAGAGGAGTTTAACCGCCTCCATTGTAGTCTCGTCTCTCATTTCCTGTACCCACACTGCATCATTATTCACTTTCTCATATCTCCCAGGAGATCCGGACATCGTTGTCTTTGTTCCTTCTCCTTCTTCATCCTCATCCTTTGGTTTTTCCGCGTCTCCTCTTCTTTGTTCTTCCCCTGTCGTCACCACCTCCTCTTCCTCACTCGCACTCTGCTTATCTTGGTTCCCTTTCAAGAGTAATTTTTGCTCCATTCATACATCATTCCTCTTCCTCCTCTCTCTCTCTCTCTCTCTCTCTCTCCCCCTCATGTAGTGTTTCTCAGGTGTCAGGTCTTTCTCTTTCTTGTCTTCCTCCGTGCGTTCTTCACCTCTGCCCTCCGTTTCTTGCCATCTATTCACTCTTCCTCTTCAGTAAGTGAAGCCCTGGCCTGGTTTGCTGCGTCCACTCTGACTCAGGTGAGTTGAACATTCCTTCCCATACTTCTCCTCCCTCCCTCGAGGTGATGGCCAATCCAGCTCTACAGACCACATCGGGCTGTACCAGCCTTGAGCAGGGAATCAGACCTACCTGCTGAGGGCCACGAGGGGCCTGTGGATGACCATGGCCTGCAGCTCCTCAGTGGGCTTCCAAAGCTTCCCACGGACTTCCTTTTGACGGAGCACAAAGGTCACGCCACGGCCCCGCTGGCAGTCGGCCTGCGTCTCTGCTCCGCTTAGTCCCGAGCCAGCAGGTACCAGTCTGAGTCGGGTTAGCGGCTGCTCATGCTAATGCGAGCGCATGGGGCTTGTTGAGGTTCACGCAGGCCAAACCTGGAGACTGCCTGGCTGCTGACTGAAAGCTCAGAGAGTTGTGGAGCTAGTGTGAGAGCACGTATTCGACCGGGCCACAGGGTCCATAGAATAGAGGGGGGTAGCAGTAGTGGGAATCACACAGGCCTCCACACCTTTGAGAATATCCTACTGTGGGTCATGGCAGACAGACAAAGTTTCTTTTTCAAGTTTATTGTGCTGACATTAGCTGCAGTCAGAGTTCTACAGGTCATTTAATTTTCTAGGGATGTTTGGATCAAGTCTTTTCTCTGCTACACACCTGATTTTACACAAGTCACATGATCCAATGATCCTAATGGTTGTTGCTCAAAGCTATGACGCTGTTGGAACCACAGAAACACGACAGGCGGCGCACAAACCTGAAACCAGCAACTTTTCTTCTACCATCAAGTTACTAAATGCAAATTAAGGATGGCTTGACGTGACCTTCTGAGGGCCACGTTTGCCCTTTAAACTGGTAAAGGTCTTCAGAATGAGAAGCTGCTGCCTGCATGTCCCGTGCCCTGCTCTCTGCTAACACGAACTGGAGTGGGAAAAGATTGTGGAGCAGATTTTAGGCATAGGCTCATGCTGTGGAGAGGCTGAGTCAAGAAAGGATTATCGTTAAGACCGTTGAACCATTAAAGATATTCCTAGTGCTCACTATTACTCGCCAGTAAAAGATGAGATGCATTCAGATGGATGGAAAAGCTAGATTTCAGAACTCTCTCTGTTATTTTCCTCCAGTTCGTCTCCGTACGATTGTATGAAGTCATACAAGCTCCGGATCTGCGAGACGTTTTCACGTTGCTCGGATGCATCTTCGCCCTAATCCCCACAGCTCGGAGGGAGTTCACTTCTGTTTGCATCCTCTTGCATCTTCCCATCGACTGTGCATGCAGTTGCTCTGCCTCTGGAGTTCGATGCGAGATAGTCTTTGAGTCTGAGAGAGTGTTTGGTGGTAAAACAGTTGTGGATGAGTGAGGCAGACATAGTAAGAGAGAGAGTGTTGAACTTGACAGACACAGAGGGCATGTCAGTAAAACCCATTTCCTCGGGGCAGGGACTACAGACTGGAACCTATTACTATGTCCTCGCTAGATGTACGCTGTAACCTCATCATGGGCTGATGCAATCCACTCTGGCCCCTTTCTGGTTTAACAAACATGTCTGAAGGCTTGTGCTGCCATGTTACTCTGCTAGCCAGGCCCTGAAGAACAAGCTTTCGACATTAACATCGCCGGGACACCCTGGGGACGAGGCTGTAATCTAGAACTAAAGCTTGAAACAACTCCTTTTGACACGGACGCTTTGCCGGGAAAGAGCACGAATCCTCTTTTGTCTCTGAGAGAGTTTGCCAGACGAAAAAGAGAAGAAAAGAATGAGTATTCTTGTAAATAACTAAAAGTAGCTTTGCCCTCATTATGTAACCTAATTGCAAGCACTTTAATGTTTTGGCCTCTTCGGGAGTTTTCTGCCTCTCAAGGAAAAAAGAGAGGTGCATTCGAAGGATTCGTTATGAAAGGGGGCTAAAGCGCTGAACAAACCCACTCCAATCTCATTTCATCTGTCTGTCCGACATCTCTGGCCAGTGACAGCCTGCCATGTCTCCTCTGACAATCATTTTTCCAATTGGGTCGGGCAAATAATTGCTCATCACTGTGCCTTAATGCTGTTTACCACTCTGCCTGTCAGTGCTCGCGACCGCCATGGACCTCTGAGATAAGACAGCGGCATCTGGACAAACAGAAGATCTTTGTAGTGTGTGTCTGTGTGTGTGTGTAGCGTCAACCCTAACACGCACAAACCGAATCACGCACCTCTGGGTCATGTAACAAGGATGTGCCACTCCCCCCCACCTCGGTCCTATCAGTCTCAGGGATGGGGGTCTCACATGTGACTGTAACACGGCTCTGCTGACCCGAATAGGAGTGACACACAGCAAGCAAGCAGAAGAGGTGGGGGAGGATGGGGGGGGGTCAATGATTGCTTGGGGACAAGGTGGAAAGCATCACAGAGAACTATAAATAGCTGCACAATCCTGCCTTTCTCTCTGGTTCCCTCCGTATGGTGGAGGGCAGACTGTGGAGGGTGTAGAAGAGACGGAGAACCCTCTTAACAAGCCTGGCCCAGAGGTCACTGGATAAACCACCCTCATCGCTCTTTCTCCCTCCAGCTCTGATCCAGTGCTGACCAGGCCCCACACACACACACACACACACACTAATGGCTCCGTTCTGGCTGTATCTCCAGTCGGTGACTAAGACATACGAGTTTGCACCGGAGAGCTCACTCAATCACGGCTAATGAGGTCAAAAGGCCATCAAATATTTACACGGGCACACTCCGGCGTATACAGTGTCGGGGGACGGCTGTTTTAACTCGGCTTCCACCGCGCTGCATCATATGAATTAATCAGACGCGTTCACTTAGTTCAATATCTCACTAAAAGCAGAGGCTCCTTTTGTCCCTTTTCATGCGTGGTGAAATGGCCTTTGGAACAGGAAAAGCGGTTCATGTTTATAATGTGAGCCGGTGACTGAGGGTGAAAGCTCCTGTAAATAAGACACCAACCGCAGTATTGCTGATGAGACTCGATAAAGAGATGGAGAAGCTTTTTTTTAAAGCATTTACGGGTTTTGCTTACACACATGTTGCCAACTTCACACACAGGCCGAGTAAGACACGGCAAGATAAACTCCTAACTTATACGCCAAAATGAAACTTTGAAACAAAACCTCACAATCTCATTTCAAAACTGTTTTAGCATCAAAACGTTAAACACACGCACTTTTGAATTACTCTTTCCTAGCAGCTTTATGCAAAACACAGCTGTATTCAGTACTTTGGATGGTTTTTGACTTTAGAAGACTCATACATATTGTTTTTGTGGAAGATTGATCCACTACAGTAGATCTAGACACATGAAATAAAATGGAAACGCTTCAGAAATTTGTTTTGTTTTTCAGGTTTTTGCAAAAGTAAAAAATAAAAAACACAATGACATGGTACAACTAGAATGTTCTAGGAAACATAGTGTTGTAAGGGAATGATTGGGAGACATTTAGGCTATGGATCCTGTCTCCTGTTGGAGTTTGGCCACATCACCTCATCCACATCACAGGCAATGTCTTCCCTTGCCAAGCAACGGGAGAAATATGGCCGTGCATGCCGTATCAAGCCCTGTACGGACCTCATCTCAACGTCGCTGCATGTCCCTTCATGGCTTGTAGAAGAGGCGTGGCGGCATGTGACTGATGGGCATAAACCCCTCCAGCGCCATGCTAAAAAGAACTCCTCAATTGGATTAAAAAATGGGGTGTATGGTGGCAAGTAGAGTGCAGTAAGCCTGGACTGGAGCCGCCCGATGCAAACTGACTGATTATCCCAGATGACAACAAACTGGGGCTGCTCTGGGCCGTCCTGGACCACTGTGTCATGAAGTGAGTCCAGAAAGCCAATAATGAGGACTGTGTTGTAGGGACCGAGCATGGAGGGGTGACGCAGGACTCCCTGTACACTGATGGAGGCACACAAGGTGATATCTCCCCCACGCTGACTGGGACATGTACTATGGCCCTTTGCCCAACAATGCTTGGGCCCCGACGTCTGGTTTCTGCCAGGTTGAACCCAGCCTCATCCACCAACATGAACGTGTGTTGCTGTGGAGCAGCATGAAGTTCCAGGAACCTCTAAAACAGAAACGTGCAGATAATGTATGGTGAATATAGTGTAATTAAAAACACAGGACTAGCACATATACATTTACACACATACTGTAATGAGTATGTGCTTGTACATAGTCATGACGGAGGTCTTGGACTCTCACTTTGTTCCTCTCAAATGAACTCTATGCAGCTGCCTCAGTGAAATGTGCTGTTTAAAGATGTGAGAGAGTGTAGATATGCTGACAGTGTTGATGTCAGTGAAGGTTATTTGATCTGCGATGATCTGCTCTCTCAATTCACAAAACCGGATTCCTTATTTGCCCAAACAATGTTAACTATGGCCACCTCCTGGTCATCACTGAATCTGCCACCCCATGCAGGTCGTCTGGCAGTTCTGTAGGAAATAAAACATCATACATGTTGTACTTTAGACCCATAGACCTACAGAAATACAGCAATATAGAATACTGTGTTTGAACAATGTGCAGTACTGTAATTTCTTTGGTACAGTCTAGTGTGGAAACTTGTCTGAAAGTTCTAATCATTGAGGCTACTGAGTAGTGACTTAGGTTTGGCTGGACTCTCTGCCCGGCCTCCCTCATTGTGAGGCCATGATTTATTACATGGTCCACCAAAGTTGACCTCATGTCCTCAGATATTTGTCTCCTTCTGTTGCCTGCTCCCCTTCTTCATCCTCTTCCTCCTTCTGCTACTGCTTTCTCTTCCTCTTTCTGCCTCCATGTTTCCAAAGTTGACACACAGGAGCTGAGCTCACATCAGGTGTGTTTGTAGTGCTATGGCTGAGACTGATTGGTCTACAATAAGATTAATGTTTTCATGTGTGTGAGTCTGTGGGCTTTTCCAATTTTAGATTGCATGAGATTTCCTTTTTGTAAAAAACAGTGTGTAGTGTTTTGCAAGAAGTGTGTTGGAGAATTTCAAACAGATATTGTGTTTGCAGGGTTGGTGCTTTTGTTTGGGGCATGGTCACCAAAGTTAGAGGTTGTGATGCTTTGGGCATAGCAACCACTTTTAGTGTTGACGCATTGGGTAAAAACTGTAATGAGTCGGTGAAATGAAGCCGTGATGATGCCAGCGCCACGTACTGCATACTTGAAACCACCCACACACACTGTTGAGGGCAGTGGTGAATTAAGCAGAACACGTCTAGTTATTTAAAGGTGGTGTAAAAGAAGCGTTTGTCGCTGTCATTGAGAAGTAAGAGATAAAGCATACATTATGTGGTGTCAAGAACTTTAAAAGATTGCTGTTTCATCCAAAAGATACTATGAAAGCCCTGAGAAATGGTGTTCTCTCCTGTGTATGTGTACTTTTTAAAACATGTACATAACTAAAACACAATATATGCACCTTGTGCTTAGAGTGCATGGAAAAATGAAAATATGAATGGTTGTAGTCTTATTTAGAACATGGGTGGTGCACTTCAGTCTCTTGTGGCTGAAATTAGCATTACAAGAACAAACTGAAAAATCATCCAGACAAAAAAAAAAACTCTTTAAAAGGATGAAAAATTCATTATTCAAAAATGATCCCCGCAAAACCCTTTGTTCACCTGTGAAGTCGTCATCGCAGGATTCATATCAGACTTAGAAATTTGATCACCAGAATCGTTTTTCTCACTCCTCTCAGGGCTTCCATATACCGATCTTGTCAGTTTCATTTTTCATTTTTGTCGTCATGTTGTCATTTTCACCTTTATTGGACAAATGAAGAGGCAGACAGGAAGATGTATCAAAGGTCATTTAGCTACCAGGGCGGTGACATATTTGATATTTACAACGGTTGACATCATATAGTGGGAGACAAGGTAAAGGAAACAGAATTCATCTGCAATCGATAAATTGTTTCAAGCAGAAATGCCAAATAATCTCTCGTTCCAGCTTCTTATTTGTGAGGATTTGCTGCGTCTCTTTCTTTTATACCTTTGGACATTTCGGAGATTTGTGTGTGACTTGGCAAAACAAACACTTTGAAGATATCATACTGGGCTTACAGAAATTGTATGAGTTTTTAGAAAACATTTCATAGACTAAATATGAAGAATATAAGCACAGTCTGTACTTTAGGCAGTTACCAAGGGACATTACTTTACTCAGTGTTGGGCATGTGGTCCTGTCTGACGGTTGAGGAGAAACGATCCATATCTGATGTTGGTGGGATGTTTGCTGCAGGTTTTCCTCCCCTCAAGGCGTCTCCCAGTTCAAGTCCTCCAGTTTGAAAGCAGCAGCTGATATAAAAGGAGCTGTCTAGCTGTAGTCCCCCTGTTTGATCTCTGCTTTCTCCTCATCCTTCCTTTCCCCTCATTGTCATGACTAAGGCTGCTCCGTCTCTCTCACAGATGGAGCTGTAACATGTCCTGGCTGCCACATCCGATCCCCGTAAACCCCCCCACAGGTACACCCAACAAGCTACTTAGCCGGCTCAACCATCCGGCTGAAATAATGTGATGCGGAGTGCCGCACGCCGGAGGACTGATGGCATGTTACTACCTCTTGCCCCGGCTCAACCGCGGAAACCTCCAGCTGACAATACCCGTGGCTCTCACTCCCAGACAAATAGCTCATTGATGCTGTGTGCGAGGCATCAGCAGTCCGCCCAGCGCTGTTCCATCTAAGATGCATGCGGTGCCTCAGAGAGAAAGGGCAGCCATAGAGCACCTCCCAGAGGCTCCTTCTCCCCACATAATGCAGTGCCACACCTCTGTTGTGCACGAGGCCTCGGCAGGCTCCCCCGACACCCCTGCTCTGTTTCCCAGCATGCTGCCACGGGGGCCCTTAATTTTTAAACGCGTTACAGCTTCAAAAAAAGAAAAAGTGCTTTAGCGTTGACGAGCAGAGCCAGAGAGGAAGGCGAGGTCACGCTGGGTTGGATGGTACTATTTATGTTCGTGAGCTGTTCCTCATGACCACACACACGATTCTGAGGAATCCACCAGCGTATGTCTCCTTCTGTTTCCCCCTTAGATAAGAAGCGAAAAACCTGGAAGCGACCGCAGACGGAGAAGGAGAAGTCGGGGAGAGCGATGTACGCGGGGCCGAGCCGGCCTGTCAGCGACGGAGAAGGATGAGGCGGCGGGAGAAAAGAGCAGAGAGAGAAAGAGAGGGAGACAGAGTGGGATAAAATGGAGGCAGGCGGGGCAGATGAAGGATGGGGATGCCAGGCAAGTGGCAGAGCGGCGGAGGAAGACAGTGATGTAGTGGTAGCGTGTGGCAGAGGAGAGGAAGAGTGGAGGAATAATGGATGAGGACAATAGAAGTGCATTAGAGCAGGAGGTGTGCGTCTGTGTGGAGAGGGAGCGCTGCGCGAAAACACGAGAACGTGACTGACAGACGTACGAGCATCTGATTCCGTGATCCGGTGGGACTTCCTCTCGCGTGCACACCTCAACGCTGGAGGAGAGGAGCAGTCGTTCTACACCATCGGCCATTAGCATGTGCAGAGGCTTCAGCCGCACCGGACAACTCATCCAAACGATCCGCCGTCCTCGCCTGTCAACAGCAAGATCTCTCCAATAAAGAGTTGACTCAGTGGAAGTTGCCAGAAACCCAGATCTCCTTCCCCTCTGCAGCACACCCACACACAAGTCAACACACTCCCACCCACACACACACTCACCCGGCCCCTTGGAGACGCCTGTCACTGTGAGTGGCCCTCTGCCACGGGAGGATAAACTACCTGTCATGACGACGACTTTCTGTGGAATTCATATCAGAGCCAAAACAAAGGAGGTGCTGAGGTCACGGGGCATCACTCTTAAATTATTCATCCTCCGCTTCCTCCCCGCGTCTCCTCTCTGCCTGTCGCCCACTTTGTTCTGCCCGGCTCACAACAAGGGCAACTGCCAGCCTCTCTTCCCACGCCAACCTTTTATTTGGATGGAGAGTAAATAAACAGTATGGAGACGTTTGTGATTGACTGTGTTCGGTGTGTGCGTGTGTGTGTGTGTGTGTGTGTGCGTTGGTCGCGTGGCGGGGCTCGGGGAGGGCAGCGTGTTGCTACTGAGGGTCACAGCTTCATGAAATTTTAAAAACGTGCGTTCCTTCCAGCTTGTTGTTGCTCTCCTTCCTACATAATTGATCGCTGTCCTGGCGGCTGCTTGTTGCGATACACTTGCAGGGCGTCTCTATAGGATGGCCTCAAAACTTTGGGGGAACTGAGTCAGGACGCTCCATAAATGCCATCGCTGTGTCTTCTGATTCCAGGAACAGCTGTCTGCTCTGGGCCTGACTGACGCCTGGGACCAGAAGGTGGCCGACTTCCCCGGGGTGGCGGACAAGAGCAAGGGGAAGCTGCACCTGGGCGGAGTGCTCCATTGGGCGTCCCTGGAGCTGGCTGCCCAGGCAGGGGAAGGATGCGCTGATCTCGAGGAGCAGATCGTAGAAAGGCCCAAGATGTTCTACGCAGATCACCCCTTAATCGTGTTTGTCAGAGACAACGCAACCGGGGCCCTGCTGCTGATGGGGGCCCTGGACCACGCGGAGGGAAAGGCCCTCCACGATGAGCTGTAATACCCAGCGACACCTATGTCTTTTCCTGTCTTTTTTTTTTTTTTTTTTGCTGTGTTTCTTACACCCTCCCTCTCAAAGACAACACACCGGCTTCCAAGTGCAGACATTGTCATTCACTGTGGCACGCCATCACTTCAGACTACGGCTGGCTGTCACACTCTGACACTGACTAGTCTGCCACTGACTGACACTGACACGGCAATACCCCCAACCTACACACACACACACACACACCTACATGGCACACAGCAAAACACAGCACAAGACATTACTAACGCTGGTGGATACAGCCAAAACAAACACACACATTCAAGGCCTCAATGTTCCAGTCAACACAAAACAAAATGACAAGAATGCAGAGAAACACTAACATGCTGACTAGACAGTTCCATTCACTCAACTTACAGAGTAAAGCTGGAACGAACGAGGCTCGAGGTGACACTTGAATGACACTTCCTGTCAGGACACAGCAGGGCAGGTGATGGTGTGTGTGTGTGTGTGTGTGTGTGTGTGTGTGTGGGGTGACCGACCGACAGATCAAGGGTGCCCATGAGGTGGCTCTGGGAGCTGGCAGGGTCCTGCCGTGGGGGTCCCCTGGGCCACTTCGGAGGAAGAGTGATGGATCAGCCAAGTGCTTATTGATGAGCCAGCTTAATGCTAATGGCTGTAATGAGTCACGCCGCTTGTCAACAACACAGAGAGGACGGGGAACCTTTAATCTCTTAATACCATCAGGGATCGATGACGGCGTTATGCCGCTGGAAACAAACACCAGGCTGACATGGTTCGACTCAAATATAACAACTTCATATTTAGGATAATTGCAGCAATTCAACGAGGTATTGATTTTTTTTTTTAAGTACTTAAAGGGCTGTGACGTGTTAATGAACTGCAGCAGCTGCTACTGAAAGTGTATGTTTGATATTTGATACGAAGCAATAAATCATGAAAACAATTGTGTTGACTTGCTTCTCCAGAGAAGACCATTTATGTATTTATTTATTTATTTTTTAACCTCTACCCTGAACCGATTTGGCTGACATTGAGCCTTGAGGGTGCATGGAAGCAGATTTAAAGTCCTGAACCAGCATCAGTTATTGAATTTTGAGGGCCACCCGATAGGCTGGCAGTGCAGAGAAAGTGCAGCAACAACATGAAACCCAACCAAATGCTTCCCAACAAACAAAGGGTGAAAATGTGTATCGACGTTTTTATCAAAAATAGTACAGCACTTCTGTCTACACATGGGTGCTTTGTGTTGAGGGTGCACACATAAACTGTGTTTTTTTCTAGATGCCAGTCAGTCAAGTCTGATACCAGATAAGTAGCGACATATTCTCTTAAAAATGAAAATGTGTTTGTTGTGTTGAAGCATGAAGACACACAGCTGGTCCGTATGGTCCAGTACAAATCCACTTTTACAGCTTTGTTCCTAATTTAGACCGCTGCACACGTCTGCTCAGTAACAGTGTGTGTGTGTGTGTGTATTCATGTGTGAATGAAGCCACCACAATGACCTCTGCGGTGGCCTCCCGTGCAGCGGAGACTTGTAAAGGGCACCGTACTGCAGGTCTGGTCCACATTGAAAAGCCCGGGAGCCCGGTTTAGACACGCCGATGATGGATCTGAGGCCGTCTGCTGTGAGCACATCAATCCTGCTCATTCCGACGCCGGCTCCCTGCTGACTCACCTTCACATTCTAAAACAGCACTGACAAACACACACAGGTCTACATCCGCTCCCATAGAAAAGGTAAGAAAAGCACTTCTCAGGCGAGCATAGAGCCGCTGTAGGAACAGTATGAGGGGGGTCTGTCAATGTTAGCATTGAAGTAATAAAGTTTTAAAGCCATATAGGACCAAAATCCTGACATTTACTAAAATGCTGCTCTTTTAGTACTTAAAGGTAGAGTAGGTGATGGTATTCAAAAACGCTTTCCGTTATATGTGACCAGCCACGGCAAAACCAGGAACAAGTCGGCCTCGGGGCATTTTGAGTTATTCACAGATTCTGAAAGTGTAGTTTCTAAGCTTTCCAATGATGTCTAACACATGGAAATCTGTTTGACGAAGTTGTGGCCATTTGAATGTATGCTTCTCTGAAAACCGTTTACTGAGAAAACTGTGATGTTAACGGAAACTCACCCCCTAAGAAACTGAAAAGTATTCCTGCAGACTTCGTCCGGGCGGACTTTCTTTTCGTCTGCGGCTTTTTGGTGGATGCAGTCATCTCCGACATAATTACTGTCCGTTTGCTCTCTTTCTGCAGCTAAAGAATCCATCCGTATGCTGTACGTTAGCTCTTGAGAAAGTTTGTCGCTACATGAATGTCTTCCAAGGAGAGAGTTTTACTTTCTTCTTCCGTAGCATTTGCAGTCAAAGTTACAGATTTCCTCCATTTCGCTGTCTTTATCCCGTTGAAATGTAACCGTAGTGTCTGATATCTTCGGCTCCAGCTGATCCACTGCGAGGGACACGGGCTAACGTGCAGCTGATTTGCCGAAAAAATAACAACAGCGCGTGAACGGCCAACGGTAATCAGTATCGAAATGACCTGCATCGCCGTACTCGCCCCAGCAAAGACAGAGACATGGCATATTTTGTCATGTCTCTGTCTTTGTCAAATATAAAATGTATACTTTTACGGCAACCAATACTCTTATTTGAAACATGGAGTGGCTTCTTCATGATCTCAACTTGCATATTCTGCAAAAAAAACGAAAATCACTCATTTTGAAAAAAAAAGCGTATTTCGTCTTTTACGTGAATTCGTCCCACCCGATTTGTTGCTGGTTTTGCCGTGATGGGTCACATATTACTTGAAATCCTCGTCACATACCGATAGCAATGAATACAGTAAATGCTCTGACATAAAAAAATGCCATCTGTGGCCGTGGCAGGACTAAAACCCCCCACACCTCCAATTATTTTCTCTGGCCCAACTTTTTTGATTGCCTGTCTGTCAATACTCACTTCCTGATTCCACTCTGCCAATCTCGCACTCGTTTAGAGTTCTGGGGGCGGGACTTTTTCACTTCGGTGATGGTCAAAATCAGTTTTTTCAAATTTACCTACTCAACCTTTAATCATTTGTTTTAAAGGGTTTCTCCATTTACAATGTCCAATGGGAGCTGCCTTGGGGTATTTTTTTTTTTTTTTTCAGTGCCTATAATTCCTACCAAAGCTTTAAAGGATCAGCCTTAAAATGCACACACAGGCCTATTGATTTGATTTCTTAATTGGCCACTTAACATTCTTGTGCTTTTTTCATTTAAATGACATAACTGAGGCATACTTTGCACAATGGGAAATTCTGTTCCTCTGGTTCGCAGCGTTTGAGGGGAAGTTTCCAATGAATTAACACAAAACAATTCCCAAACTCAAATTGATTTTTGCAACACACTATAGGTTTTTAAATGGCCCATAACATGATTCAATTCGTTTTCAAAGGGAGCAACTGTGCTTGATATATTCCATAATGAAATTCAGCCGCGGTGTCAGTCCAGACGAACCTTTTTATATTTGTTGACTCTTTGTGTTTTTGTCCCTCTGCAGCACACAGTGTGTGGGGCCGCTCTCTGGCGATAGCAAGCAGCAATATTTTGGACATAATTGAGGTGAACTGCATTACGAGCGCTCTGTAATGACTTGACACTATCACCAATAGTATAGCCGTGCCTCACTCTCACACGGAGAAAAAGGTTGGGAGAGAATTTAATGTTTAATCTCCGTTTCAAATAAAACATGATAAAAGCGGGACCATGAACTGCCCGTCTTTCCCACTGCCGCATGTGATGGGTCGGACAACCAAAGTGGCAGAAAAGAGGGTGAGACCGCGGAAGAGCACTCAGAGCAGAGTCACCCCCGTTACAGTGGCCTAAAGTACTTACCCTTTAGAGGAAATCGCAGAAGTGGCTTTGCTCAGCTGGGGGTCAACTTGCTGATATGCATGCAACAGGGCCCCCTCCATTTTTGCCTGGCTCTTAAAAGATAGGTCAAATATAAACGGCAGACATGCAATACATGGAAAACAGCGATGTTGCATACTCATCGACTGTAGCAACAGACAGGTTTCAGATGTGGATTTAAAGCTACGAGGGGATAAGGTGATAATGAAGATGCACTTCCTCAGCTCTTCAGACAGCAAAAAGGCCTCCGACATTAATGAGCCTAAGTGTTTACATCGCCTAAGCAAGAGTTCACATTAGGCACTTAAAAGCTGGGACAGGCCTTCCTCGTACTGTTGATGACTCAAGGAAAACCTAGTTCATAAAACAAACCATGCCAGTTGTGTATAAACTGGCTGTAGCCTAATTTTAGCAAATATGCATTAATGAATTAAGAGCCTTCAGAGATGATAAACAAGATATTGAAACAAAAAAGAACAAATTCTGAGTGAGACAAATGCAAAACTATGCCTGTTAAAAATGACACGATACTACAGGCTGATACCTAAATAAATAGTAAATCACAATCAGCAAAATGATGGAGGCCTTACTTGGGTAGATCGTTTCTGAAACTGTGAGTGTTTTCAGTCAAATGTTGCAATAGAGGAAGATCCTCTTTAGGTCACATGAATGCACACCATTTAGGTTTATTTATACTATGATGTCATAATTTAATTAGAAATATGCATGTAAATGGACAAGACACCACTCTGCCCACAGGAAGCAACTTAGGGTTAGCACCATGTGGAGCGGGAATGAAAGTCACTCCATGTACCTAAGTTTTATGCCTATAGATACATTATTACTTGAGTATTTTATTCGGTAATAGCGAGTTAAATTAGTAAAAAAAAGTTCACTAATTTGACAACCACAGACTATATAGGAAGTGCCTGTAGTCATCAGCCATTGGTTTGTGGACTAAACTGTGACAAACACCACCTTGGGATTTTCACCCAAGGAATTCTATTTACTCCAAACCCATGTTAATTCAACAAGGCACTCGGTTCTGGATATATTAATACACTTTATATTAATATAAAACTGTTAAAAGACATCTAAACACAATATCATAAGAACACTCACAAAGGGGTAGGGAGATTCCTGAGCTGAGGCCCCTTCACACAAACATACATGCACACACACACACACACACACACACACACACACACACACACACACACACACACACAGCAGCAGCAGCATCAAGGCCAACCGGGGGTACACACACAAGACGAGGACGCAACCACCCGTGGACACCGACCCCGCCACCGTAGGCTCTCAGCTTCTGGAAGCAGACACAAAATACAAAATCAGTGGAGTAGTGCTCACACTCATACAAACACTACGATGTACTTGAGTTTTTCCCTTTTTTGGCCCTCCTGCCCATAATATTGCAAACAAAGAAAATCTGTTAGAACTATAAAATCCAGCATCCAGTAATTAACAAAAACAAAATAGACCAACAATAGAACTAAACAGTGTTACCACTAACAAAAGAAAAAAAAAAAAAAAGAAACAAAATTAGGCCATACAACTATTTTAACAACGATACACGAAATAGACAAATATAACAGGTGTGTTACAGTTTTAGTGCAATGTATTGTGAGAGATCGAAACTGTCCGTGGCTAAAAAAAACTCACTCCGCTGGGCCATGCTGGAACAGGTTCAGTGGTTAAAGTGGAGAAAAATGTAATACAAAGTAAAACAAAACACTGTTATCAAATAACAATGCAGAGGCAAACAAGGAAACTATAGGAGGTCAACAAAGAGTCCAAACACAGAGGCCCAAACACTTGACAAAGAGGCAAATAACGCCTCAACAAATAGGTAGAACTACGTTGTGACAAAGAGGTAGAACTGTCCCGACAAAGAAGAACTATGTCCCGACAAAGAGGTAGAACTATGTCCCAACAAAGAGGTAAAACTGTCCTGACAAAGAGGCAAACAATGTCCTGACAAAGAGGTAGAACTATGTCCCAACAAAGAGGTAAAACTGTCCTGACAAAGAGGCAAACAATGTCCTGACAAAGAGGTAGAACTACGTCCCAACAAAGAGGTAAAACTGTCCTGACAAAGAGGTGGAACTACATCCTGACAAAGAGGCAAACAAAGTCCTGACAAAGAGGTAGAACTACATCCTGACAAAGAGGCAAACAAAGTCCTGACAAAGAGGTAGAACTAAGTCCTGAAAAAGAGGCAAAGTCCTGACAAAGAGGTAGAACTAAGTCCTGACAAAGAGGTAGAACTACAACCCGAAAAAGAAGCGGAAAAAACTCAGAGGTAGAACAAAGTCCCAACAAAGAGGTAGAGCTACGACCTGGTGGAATGCCAGGTTAGAGTTCAGGGAGAGAGAGTGTTCTGGGGAGAAACTATCTGTCTAAATAGACAAGCTCCCTCTCCCGGGTGGCTATTGACAGTCACAGAATCAACAAAACCCCACACAGTACCTGCCTTTGACCATTGACAATTTTCTTCTGCTACATTCAGCTAACTGTTTTAAGCCAGTTTGAGAGACATTTTTGACTGGATTATAGAAAAGGGGAAAACGTTATTTAAAAATGTAAGCATTGCAAATTTCATCAACATTTTTAGGTGATCAAGTGTCTCGTTGGATCCGTTGTTGAAGATAACTGGGCTGTTTACTGTGATAACGGTCTTGGTTAGCTTGGCATTTTTACTAGCATTGTCCAACTCTGAATCATGTTGGTGAAACTCCTTACCAACATGGTATTTAGTCACAACAACACTGACATTTGTTAGTATGTCCGACACCTTAGAATGAAACCAGTGCTGCTAGAGAGATAGATTTTATTTTGTATGGTGTTTAACAAAATAATCATTGAGGGTGAGAAATTGAGCTTATCTGCAATGAAGCACATTGACCACATGGTCCAGTCGTATACTCGGTTTCACCTAGTCTTGTAATATCTAAGGATATACATTAAAACATTGAAATGATTGTTTCATCTTGAAACATGGTTAGCTTTATGCAGAAAACATAGCAGATGTGTAGGCTAATGATTATACAAAAAATCTCAGCTTATGTTTGTATTGGTTTAGGATTCTGTGTTTTAAATACAATCATAGAAAAAAGAAAATGACACAGACAAAACATTATTACATATATTTATTTTTAACAGTTGTGCGTGCAATGAAAAGTCTATTTTATGTTAGTCCGTCTTGTTTTTTTTAAATGTGCTATATAAATAAAGCTTAATTTGGTTTGACTATGCATTAAAGTTTTATATGCAGCACTCCATTAACAAACTACACTGTGCACTAAAACCTCTCATCTGGCCACCAACAGTCGACTTCTTAACTTTGTTGGGACTTCAAGGTTTGTCTCCAAGAAACAATTCATAGCTGCAAATTGAATTGTTTCTGAACATTAAGATGGGAGAGCCTTCTGTGTGAAAACACAGCCAAAACAAAAGCAGAGCCAGCTGTCTTGGTAGACAAGTAAAACATTCAGCCTGATTTTAAAAAGAAAATACAGGGTACATTTTTTTTAAATGTATTATTTATCCTTTGTTCTTATTTAAGATGATTTGATTGATTTTCCATAAAAAGATGTTTGTCTGTGACACAATAAAAATGTGTTTCTTAAACAAATCTAACGTGATTACCATTTTAAGCATATTTTAAAGATAATAATTATCATCAGAGCCTTTTAAAATGTCAATGACATGGAATGTTCCTATTGTTCTTTGCCTATGTGGGAGTATCTTCAAGCTCTGACGTCTTGTTTTTACAGTATCAATGACATGTGGGCTGACCTTGGTTTGGCTCACATTCAACACACTTTTTCAAAGCTTTCCAGGAGGAATTTGCACCTACAGAGACGGTTTTCCATGTGCCAAATATATGAACTATTGGGAGTATATGGTTTTGTATTAATGCATGTAACAGTAATCCTATGATTAAGTGGGATCAACCACACGCCTACAGAAAAGCTTTTGAAGGCTAAATATCACACAATAGCTTTACTCAGTCACTATTGTCTTTTTCTGCAGCAGACAGTTAATCTGCCTGAAGCAGACCGTCTGCAGCAGCCCATATTAATGTTATTGATCATTGTCAACTTTTATGCTTCCTCCGACCTCAAATCACATTGTCTTCGTGTGAGGCTTCTTGGCTTTTAAAGGTTCTTTTTTTCATTAGTCCCTTTCTCTGTTCTTCTCCCCAATAACCTGTCTCCTTTATTGCACACAGTCCTTAGAAAGTGACAACTTGGGGAACTGAATCAAAGTTTCAATAAAGGCTGGACTGCTGTGGGCTTTGACAAGTGAGGTGGCTGGAGTGGAACAGTACAGAGAGAGAGAGACTGAAGGAGGACATATCGGTCCCAGGAAGATAAATAGTTCATGAAGCTGTTGACTTCACCATTTTATTACTTTTGTCTCTGAATTTTCCGGCTGCCTGCAGCTCTTTCTGCCCACAAATTATTCATCCTGCTCCCCACAGGCCATGGCTGTCAATCCCAGGATTAGGAGTCGGGAGGGAAGATGGGAGTTGGAAGTTTGTCGTGAGCTCAGGTGCATACATATTTGGCAGGAACTTGATACAACTCTATTATGATATCATACATTAGTTTTAGATTTCAAAAGACAAAGCTGGTGGTGAAGACTCTGAAGGTTGACAGGACTGCGCCTTACTTTCCTGAATGTTTTAGTCTTTGACATTTCGTCTCGTCATGGGACTATATGAAAATTTCATGTTGCAATGTAGATATAATCATCAAAATATGCCTAAAACTCTTAAAATGGCATTTTAACACTAATATTTTTTGTATTTATGTTTGTTGCATCACCATTTTTTTGTGTGCAAAACAACCAAACATTAGTTAATGATACATGGTCTCCCTGCATTAATGAAGGTAAAACGAACAAAAAATGTAAATGATAATTCCTATATTCCTATATTTAAAAAGCAGGCTGTATGTTTCACTTCTCTACCATGACAGTGAGCTAGACAGCTTTGTCAAGTCACTCAGGGAGGTATTTATGATTATCAGGATAATAAAATCCTAGATCCTCCCATCTTCTGAGTCTCTGATGTTGACTATAGGACGTCCAACCTGAATGTCAATAATAATGGTGGCTCCGGACAAGGTCATACACACTCCCAGCATGCAAACATGTCTTAGTAGAAGAAGAGATGATTTGTGCATAAACATTAGACTCTCAAACATTTTCAGAATATAACCATTTGAGTTTGATGTCATGAATGTTTTTTTGTTTTTTTTGTAGTGTCTGACATTTATTTAAAATGACAACAGCATCACGTAATTATCCTGTACCGTTCTCCTCCAAAGTGCCTCATTTTGTAATTACGCGAATGCCTCCGGGGGGAAGAAATTGTGTGAGTCGTTCCTCAGGAGTTTGGATTTTCATTTACAATAGCACTTTTCTTCACAGTTCCATCAGCCGTGAAGTCCAGACCAGTGTCGAAAGTAATGACGATGTTCAACATAACAAAAGATGGTGAATAGCAAGGCTGCATCATTCTGAATTGTGAACCAGATGTAGTTAAGAAAATCGGTGGCCATCAGTTTATCCCTGCGTTTCAAAGGTCCATTAAAATGTTTTGTGTGCATGTCAGTGCACGTGTTCGGCACGCAGAAGGGTGACCAGGTGGTTCCACATAAAAGGTCTTTATTTACAGCCTGAAGACAGACCGTCTTTTATGGACGTCTCATGCTGCTACCATGACTTTCCTCTGTTTTGTGACTTCGTGTTAAATAAAGTTTACACTCCCAACTCAAAGAACCATGTTAGCTACCATACACTCAATATAAAATGAAGTCCTAATAGTTCACATGAAATGTTACTACTCACTCTGAAATAAATTGTTATGAACAACAATGCATATCTATGACAGCGTATTAAGGCCACTGTAGGAAAAAAAGAAAAAAAAACTGCTGAATTCATGGGATTTTAGCGAGCATAAATGCCGGTTGTTAACATCGTAATAAAGTAGCAAATCTGCAACTTTTTTTCCTCCGAATATTGCCCCCCTCTCTCCTGGCTCAGTTTGTATATAATACGCCGTCGTACATATCACATCTGGTAGACCATCTTACATATCAACAATACAACTGATTATGTCAGTTAACCTACCTGCCTAAATAGACAGCCCCTCCCCTCATGATTGGCTATTACCAGTCACATGATGGCGCCCATCGTGCCTGCTGAGACTGACGTTTATTCTGCTACATACAGATTCTGGGTTTTCCCAGAAGATGTCCCTCCACTGTAACTGAGTCCATGTAATTGGATCTGTACAGTGAGTACGGCTCAGGACACTCACCACGTTTATAATCGTTAGCTTATTAATATCAGACAGCCCGTCTTCTGATGGAAAACCAGTCAGATCATCAGAGAAGGATCCAGATCATCTATATCAGGGGTGTCCAATCTAATCCAATAAGGGCTGTTGTGGATCCTAGGTTTTTGATTTAGCCCAGAACAACCTCACCTGATCCAACTCGTCAAGGTCTTGATTGAAGACAGGGTTAGTTAATTATTGAATCAGGTGTCTGAGTGCTGGGCTAAAACAAAAGCCTGCACCCACACCGACCCTGCTTGGATAAGATTGGACACCCCATATCCATATGCTTTATGATTCAAATGCAGCAGTCCATTGTTTTACTCCCGTCTGTTTGTCCAAACTGGAAGCCGACTACAGCCATCTACTGTAATAATACACTGACTACGGATACAGTCCTCATACAACTCCACTTCAAAGTTCCCTTTAACCACAGGGGGAGATGAATGCAGTGAGGAGGATCTGAGGGAGGACAGAATCCCGGACTGTGGACCAAGAACCTGGCAAAGCATTCAAACGGGTTCATAGAAACGTCAGCGATGGAGAATACATGGTAACCCTGGTCTCCCAACCACCGCCATCGGCACTTACAACTACATCATCTACATTAAACTGGAATCCACAATTCAAAACATATGCTATGCTTGTGTTCTTCTGCAGTCCAATCAATGTTTGTGACCATGAAGAACTCTCATCCTAAACTAAAGACCAGACTCTCCTGCTGTGTCATCCAGACTAACTGTCTCAGAAGTGCTTCATAAACTAAAATGGAGGCTGGGATTGTGTGAGCTACCAGATGTTTATTTAAGCTAATAAAACCAAATGACTTTTTTTTTTGTTCTATAGTAGTGATAGCAGCACAGAACCAGAACATATGCCCTCATTCTGAGAAATCTCCCCCGATCTCTAAGCTAATTCTTTCCACTTCTTTCTTTTCGTTGATTATCAAATGTATGTACATGAAATCCCATTTCCTCTGTCAGCCTGTCACCTAACTTCTCCACAACTCAACTTTTCTGTTGCATAATGACGTGCATGTGTTGAATCGTGATACTAAGTTGAAATGTCCTGCATTAAAGATTAATTTTGCAGCTCTGGCTTAGTAGAGCAGCAGGTTATCAGGTGGAGGCAACGTTTAAACAGCCTGCCCGCAAAGCTGTATTTAATGGTCATGTAGGTTTGACCAAAATACAGTAACATGACATATACGAGTAAGTTTGCAATATTGTTGCAGTAATATTAGCACAGAGTAGTTAAGTGAACAGATGTGTTGACTGTTCCTCTGAACTTTTTATACCTACAGTATTGCTATTACTAATATTACTGTTTTTACAAATGTATGTTTGTCCCTCTCTCTCTTGTTTGCTCTTTTTATTCACCATTGTCCAAAGCGACTTACAATAAGTACATTTGTCAAAAGAAAGAAACCACAACATATCATTGCCGATAAAGTAAGAGCTAAAAAATAGAAACAAGTGTTAGGTCCTCATCTGAGTAAAGTAGTAGCTGTTCAGCAAACATACCTTAAGAACAACAGTGTTATGATCAAAGTGCTAGAACATGGAAGTGCTTTTTTTTGGGGGGGGGGGGTGTTGTTAGTGGGTCATGCTATGCAGAGTCGAGGTGAAGTCTGAACAGGTGAGTCTTGAGCCTTTCTGCTGTCCTGTCATTGGTCGGGAGTTCGTTCCACCACTGAGGACCAGAACAGAGAAGAGTCTGGACTTTGCTGAGCGACATTTGTTTGATTTCAGCGATGGTGGTACCAGCCGGCCAGCTGAAGTAGAGGAGCGAAGTGCTCGCTTCGGGGCGTGTGGTTTGACTAGTGTTTGAAGGTAGATGGGTGCCGTTCCATTGATGGCCCTGAAGACCAGTGCCATCGTCTTGAATTGGATGCGTGCTGCAACAGGGAGCCAGTCCCGGCAGCATGGGCGGGCATTGGCGGCATTGACGGCCCGCCCACAGAGTCAGCCGTGCCTGTCCTGGGCTGGAAGCTGTTTATTTTATTTGGGTTTTGTTTTTTACCTCGGAGTGGCCAACTCTTTATTATTCCTAAGTCGGTTTGTCGATACAATTCCACCAATCCAATCAACGAACAAACGTGCTGGCCAATTACAGGTGTTGGGGAGGCGGGTCACTGAGTCATACTCGAGAGGGTAACGCTGTTAGTACTTGACGTCCATGGTCGCAGTTGCTCATAGAGTCGCTAGTTAGCTGGGGTGTTCAGTATGGATATCCGTATATTTTTTCCCAAAAAATATGCAGACAAGAAGTGACGACGGGAACGGGAGCGAGCAGGAAGCAGTGATATTCACTTGTACTGGAAACGTCAGCACTGAAGTCAACAGTAACACTGGAGTAAACATTCATGCTAGGAGAGGTAGCTCCCTAGCTGCTGTAGCTACCTCTCCCAGTATGAATGTTTACTTCAGTGTTCAGGTTGACATCAGTGCTGACGTTTCCAGTAGAAGTGAAGCTGTATGGTGCTATCTGCATGCCACAACCCTTGTTGCTGGTCTTCTTGAATAAATGCTTCAGTTGAATAAATGGACACAGCACTACACTATTTTGTTTGTTTGTTTTTTAGATTTTGGGATGAACTGCCCCTTTTTAGTAAGAAGAAAATGATTTCTCCGCACTGTAGGAGTGGTCACAGAGCAATTGCTCTGCCTGAAGCAAATAAAATGTAGGTTGAAAAAGTTTGCCCCCCTGAAAAAATGTAATGCACCCCCTTTTTTTTCTGCAGCCGGGTCTGCAGGGAGCCAGTGGAGGTCACGGAGGAGGGGGGTCACATGGGAGAATTTGGTTAGATTGAAGACAAGGCATGCTGCAGCGTTCTGGATACGCTGCAATGGTTTAGTCACTGAGGCCGGGAGCCCAGCCAGGAGAGAGTTGCAGTAGTCAAGGCGGGAGATGACCAGTGCTTGGACCAGGAGTAGCGTTGCATCCTTTGTGAGGAAAGTCCGAATCCTGCGGATATTGTAGAGGGCAAATCTGCAGGATTGGGCCACAGCAGTGATGTTGGGGGTGCAGGATAGTTGGTCATCGAGGATTACACCCAGGTTCCTCGCAGTTGATGACGGCAATACTGTGATGCCCTCGACAGTGACCGACAGGTCCGTGCGAGGGCAGTCTTTCCTGGGATGAAGAGGAGTTTGGTTTTATTCAGGTTAAGCTTAAAGTGATGTGCAGTTGTCCAGACAGAGATGTCAGCCAGACACCTTTTGAGTTAATATCTGTTATGCATTGTAAGGTGACCTTGGGCATCCTGAAAGGCGCCCAAAATCCATCCATCCATCCATTGTCTACCGCTTATCCTGTATTCAGGGTCGCGGGGGGGCTGGAGCCGATCCCAGCTATCATTGGGCGAAGGCAGGGTACACCCTGGACAGGACGCCAGTCTATCGCAGGGCTGACATGTAGAAGGTGCCCAAAATAAAATTTATTATTATTATTATTATTATTATTATTATTAAATGTGAAAAGAATATGTCCGAATCACCCCAGTGCAGGAGTTTCACTACAGCGATTTAAATAGAAGCATTAGTGTAATAATACAAATAAAAATGATCATTATGATATCCTGTATTTTGGGATTATATATGATTGTATCACAATAAGGTGATCGTTGTCAATTTCCATTTTGGGAATAATCATGAGTGACTTTAAAAAGCTGTCTAGCTCACAGTCATGGTAGGCAAGTGACAAATAGAGCTGATTTAAAGAATAGGATAGAACATACATATTTTTTTATTTATTCTACCGGTACTTATTATTTTCAGTCTTATTTGTGATGCAATTAAAACATTGTTTCTTAAAGTAAAAGTGATTCCAGTGTGTTTTAGTCCCATTGTAAGAGTTGTAAGCATATTTTGATAATCATTCTGATCTGTATTTAATTGTGAATGACGTGATGTGAATATTTCATATCGTCCCATGCCTAGCCACAAGTCATCTTTCCTTCCTCTGGACCAGAATGTTCGACTATCCGGAAAAAAAACCCCTATTCAATAAAAACAAAAACAATAACAGAATCCTTACAAATGAATGCCTTTTAATTAAACCAGGAGCGACGTGTTGCAGCTCTGTGCCATCCATATCAGCTGAGAGCGGAGAGGTATCTGGCTGAGTCCTTCCCCAGTCGTGCTCCGCACCGTCCCCCCGGCCCACCTCCTCGTTTACACTGATGCAGAGTTACTAATTAGGTTTCTGTTCCAACTGTGCAGACTGGGTTCCCCTCTATCGCATAACCTGAAACACAAAATTACCTTTTTTCTTTTCGCATAGTGTTTTAGAAATTCAGCTGAAACCCAGGACCAGTCTGATTACTGAAGTGTGTGTGAGGAGTCACAGTCATACAACAACCATAATGCACCAAAGCGAGATCAGGGGTCTCCAACCCAAACTGGCTCAGGGTTGGTGGTCTTGTCATCTGATAGGAGGACCACGTCAACATTCTCCTCTCCCTTCTATTTCTCATGCTCTCCGTGTTTACACCAGTGATGACGTTTGATGTTGTATTCCTTTAGAAGCATTTCCACTGAACTCCACAACAAAACACTGCAACGTCCATCTTTGTTGAAACAGTGTGTCCCCAGTCCACCTTTCTTTTCTGCTGGGAAAGACACATCTTTGCTGTTTGTAGTCAAACAAAGGAAGCTACAGCCCCACGCTGCAGTCAAGGCTGGACAAGCAGCACCACGGCCTCTGACCTCTGCCGTTGTATTGTGCAAAAAATATACTTTTAATTGAACTTTTTTTAAACAAATATAATTAGTTTTTTTGTTATAAGGATGAAACAAGAATAAAATAATGAAATAATTGAATGTCAAAAACATTGTTTGAGACCCCTGCACTAAATGTTCTTTGCCTCATCTCACCTGCCTTAGTTAGTAACTTGCTGATGTGTGTCTCTTTTAGTGTAATTCAGTGTTTCATTTCATTGTTCAAACACATTTCAACGCAGTATGAAGCAAAAAAAGAAAATGTGAAAGTCTGCTTGAGTTTGCTGGTGTCAGCACTCACTGTGCTCATCAATTGAATTAGTAGAATTAATTTCTACTAATCTGCCTGGGAACACACTGCTGCCATACTGTGTTTGTGTATGCTGTTGTGTAACACACACACACACACACACACTGGCACCTGCACGTTCTGCTGTAGCTGCGTGTTGGCGTTATTGGACATGACAGCTCCATGTATAATCTGCATAGTGATGTCATTTAGGTGCTGGAGGTAACTCTGCTCACCACCTGCTCGTGTGTTTAGGGCTTGTGTTCGGGAGCGGGGGGCCAGGTGGGTTGTGGGTTAGAACACAGCTCTCTCAAAGTATGATAAACTTCTTTATAATTGGGGGGATACGGGTTATTGGGTGAAATTGCTCCAACTTTCCCTGCCATTTCTCTTTGCACATGTTGCATGGTGACATCACCACCACACTGAATCACTGCCGCTCTCTCGTCCTTGGACATCCAGCAGGACTTCCCATTAGTTCTGTGGGGCAGCCTTAGCGTAACCGAGGATTTGTGGATGGAGGACAGGAAGAGGAAGCTGTATAAATCCCCCCCGTCGCCGGGCGGAGTCCTCCATGCCCTTGCAGGTGCAGCCGACGCCCCCCCCCCCAACCAAATGTAGCTGCAGTGGAGTGGTGCACCGACAGATAACGACTGAACCCCGGTGAGACATGTGTTATGGAGCCCTTAATGAAAGAGTTGTGCCCCATTGAGCCCTATAATGAATGTTCTGACATTGAAAATCCCAGGGGGAGCTGCTTAATTCCTATGAGCAGGCTCAAGTAGCTCACACATTCTGATAGAGAACAGCAGCAATGGACAAACCCATGTTTAGTTGTGTCTTCCAGTTGGCCGTGTGGAGTTTGTGCACACTTTCACATTCCCGTCCAGCTTGTCCACTACCTGTTTAGCCTTCATCCTGACTAATGGAAATGTCAAAAACACTGGAGAGAAGCCGGACTGCCCATTTTGTCCTCAGAAGCACCAGAGATGTGAGGCAGAGATGTGAGGCAGAGATTGCTGCCGGGCCTCGTCAAAGAGACGCACGGCCCGAACACACGGCGCTGCACCGCTTCGCACTGCTATAACTGATAAGAGCTTTTGTAGATTTTTTTGGTAATGATGTCCCTGAATACCAAGTGAGCTGCAAGTTAAGAGAGCCACAGAAATTAATAAAAATGTCTCCCGTTTCATGGCCGCAGTGTTTCCTGCTTTCCAGATCACAAAAGAGAATCACTGAATGCCACAATTTAATTATGTATTTCAGGGTGCCTCTGCATGTATTGCTCCTCTTGGAAATGTCGCATCCCCATTCTGATCTTGCTCTTTGTCTTTCCCCTGTCTTTTTTCTTCCACTCCCTCATGTCTCTCATTCTTTCTCTCACACTCATTTCCATCTCTTCCATTTCCTCACCTAAAACTAAAAGAATCAGCTGAGCCCATTAACTCTTCCTGTTCTGATATTGAACTTGGCATACTTCCCCGGTGGAAACATGAATCTGCTTTGAAAGTGGGTCATATATGTAGTCGAAATTTCAGATTTGGAGCAACATTATTATTCTAAATGGACAGGTCCAGTTCCGCTCACAGCCCAAGTCTGTAGTGAGATCCCACCACTGGTCTGTAACAGGTCTGTAGCCTCAGTGGGTCCACCAATGGTCTGCCTGTAGCCTCAGTGGGTCCCACCACTGGTCTGCAACAGGTCTGTAGTCTCAGTGGGTCCCACCACTGGTCTGTAACAGGTCTGTAGCCTCAGTGGTGCTGCCCCCTATAGGCGGGTTGAAGACATGAGGAAAGCAAGGCAAATGTATTTATATAGCACCATTCATACAAGCAGCAATTCATAGTGCTTTACAGAAAAAATAAATAAAAATAAAAGAATAACACTAGGAACTAGTGTTGTGGTCTCACCCCCTCTAACCAAAGCAGCCTCTGATGACTCTCCATAGCCCGGGTCTCAAGTGCTATTGAGGCCCCTGATTGGAACTATGTTAAACCGCATCGTCCCTATTTAAATCAAATGCTATTCTCTTGTACCTTTCCTCTCCCCTTGCTGTCTTGTCTGTAAATCTTCCCCCCTCCCCTCGTTCCCTCCGTCTCCTCTGCTGCACTCCCTCACACGGACAGGTGGCCGAGCAGCTGGCCCACTACGTCCACGTGTCAGCGGCGGTGGCCACAGAGGAGATGTTGATGCGGCCGTACTTTTCGGCGAAGCGCCCGGTGCTGAGCAGGGAGAAGAGCATGAAAGGACAACTACGCCGCCAACGGGCACCGCCGCCTCGTCGGCCTCACAGGGGGAAGAGAAACACCGAGAAGTTCTTCAGAAACATCTACAAAGAGAACATTAGAGGTCTCCTCTGTATAACACTCACTAGCCAGAGATATTTATTACCTCTATTAACCTGCGGCCCTGCACTGTTCTGGAGTCTGCTAGCAGTGCTCGGATGTTTGCCTCTGGCTGCGTTCGGCTGTGAGCTGCGAGCAGATTTCTTTTTGTGGAAGGAATGATACGATGATCTTGGGCTTCACAAATACACTTAACTAGACAAGATATTCACAGGCACCTCTGTGATCAGGGTCGGGAAAATTGAAATATGAAAAAATCCTGTAGCTTCTTCCTCACCGCTCCCTGTGTGAGGCTTCAAATCTATTAAACCATCGTGGTGGAACCTTTGACATTGTTTCTTATTCTTCCTTCCGGTTCTTTAGCTGATCCCATGTCTTCGCCATAACCTTCCTTAAACAGCAGCATGTTTTTTTTTATATAATTTTTTCCTAAAGCTACCTGTCATATGCCCAGAACACTTTGTATGAAACGAAGAGTGCATCACAACAAAGGTTAAAAACGTCAGTCTGACAGCCAACCATTGATCTATTTCTATGTGGAATGACAAGCTCTTCTACCATTTAGACTCCTTCTTTCATGTTGCAGCCAAAGAGATGCTCTCTGTTGTTCGCAGAGGCAGAAAAGGTAAATGCTGATGGAGTAGCTGAATGGAGAGACACGCGGGGGTAATCACACAGCGTACTGGTGCGTCGTGATGGTTCAATTCTCATGCTAATTATCTCAATCAGCGCACAAAACGCCACTGCTTTTCAAAGACGCAACACACACTCGGTGCCCGGTAGTAAACAGAAACCGCACACCCACAATTACAACCTCCTCTACCTGACACGGCTCCATGTTTCCCGGATAATCAGACAAAGATTGGATAATCCTGACAGAAATCCCTTTCATTCCCTCAGCCCCCTGCACATTCTCATTTTGCTGTATCATTTTCAGTCAATACACCAACAATCAAAGACATTTGAAGGATTGTAAATCCCTAGACTCTCAAATCTGGCCTGTGGGGTAAACATTTTTTTTTTTTTTGCTGTCGAGAAACTTCATTCTAAAACTTTCCAGCTTCAATAACAATGAAGTCACAATGACTTCCCCCTCTCCGACAGCAGACGGCTGGTTTACAGCATGCACATGCATGTAAATGGAGAACACAGGTAATGCTATAGCTCTTTGGTATACAGAGTTCACTCCCATGTCTGACATGAGTGGTAGCAATCATGCCGTGCACTTATTTGGCTTTGAGCAAGACTGCGCCTCAATCACTCTGTCTCCGTCCATTCACTGCAGCCTCTCATAAGTGGAATGACCATAGAAAGCATGTATACATATACCATCACACATCATGTTCACGTCGAGCATTAGCAGGTAGGAAGGAAACAACCCCCATGGCTGGCAGAGTAACACATCCACATTTCTGTTCTGTGCTCTTCAGCTGTTTTGTTCACCTCCTGCACGTCGAGTTAGCTCATTATTTCTCTTTTCCTCTACGGTTTCCTGTCCTTGTCTTGTTTATCTCCTCTGTTTAAAGGGTAATGAAGAAACGCATGTTGCTGCCACTGGGTATGAAAGTGTGTTTTGATGATGCCCAGCTATCTTCTTTATGCTGATCATAACTACTCCCCCAGTGTGGGGTCCTGGCTGACAACAGAAAGCTGCGGTCTAACCACTGGCCTCTAAAGTCTCTCATTACCCTTCATGACCTCGCCTATTGTCCCCTCTGCTTTCATCCATGTACCTGTTCTTCATTTATGACTGATGCTTTTATTCATGTTGGTATGTGATGTTATTTTTCACCTTGTGCCCATTCCCAAGTGGTACATAATTTGTTCGTGGTACGCTTTGGAGCAGAGGGTGTGTTTCTTTTTTGTTTTTTTCTTCTTGCCTTTCACTTGTCCATTGCTGGCGAAGTTGTAAACACTTTCACTTTCTCCCGCTGAGGGTTGCAGATTGAAATCCATTTCATCTCAAAGCAAAGAGTGAGTTGCATATTTCATTCCATGTATCTTAACAGCTGTTTTTCATTTCACTTTGTAGACACAGAAAACCTAAGAGTGCCACTCTCCCGGTGCTCTCCACTCCTTTATGCAGTTGCTATTCTTGCACTTTGTCGGCATAACAACCTGAGAGAGCGGCGCTCTCCTGAGATCCTATACAGTATGTGACTTTACTGCATTCTCTGCATTTTGAAAGGAAAACAAGCCTTTTTTCTGCATGATCTGCGTTATCTCACACCAGAGGAATCCAACGAGAGCGTCGGTGTGATGTGTGATGTTTTCATATAATGTTACGCTTGAGGAGGCGATGTGTTTAAGGAGGTGAGCCACATGGTGCTGCACCTCCCAAAGGAAGACCTGCAGCGCAGCCCCGAGGAGGCCGGCGAGGACGAGGCGGCGGAGAACGGACAGCAGCGAGCCTTGGGGGAGGCGTGTGTGTGTGTGTGTGTGTGTGTGTGTATGTGTGTGTGTGTGTGTGTGTGTGTGTGTGTGTGTGTGTGTGTGTGTCTTTGTCTCTCCATCCTTCTCTCTGAGGATGCTTTCTAAAAGGTCACTCACAATTTATCTTTTGATTCTCTGTTCAAAACACCATTGAAGCTCCAGCATCTGCTTCCTGGCTCTCACTCCTTGGAGTTTTTTTTTTTTTTTTTTTTTAATGAGGCACTGGGCTCTTCAACTCTCACCTTCACCTTCCTCCTTTTTTTTTGTCTTTGGCTCTTTGCAACTCCATTAGTTCCCTCCATCCATTTTCTAAACAATCTCTACCAGTCCAAGCTTTTATTTCAACCTTTTCATCGCATCCTGTTTCCAACAGAATTTCGACCTTTTCACAGCTCCCTTTGTCCTGCCTTGATTTATCTCACCTCTTTATCTTCCCTCTCTGCCATCATTTCAGACCACAGAAGCAGCGGATGCCCATAAAATGACAGGGATGAGGGATACATCTGGCTCCCTGCAAGAGAGAGACTTCTGGAGGAGCTGCTGCTGTGCCGATCTGTCGGGTACATTAGCTGCACGCAGACCGAGTGCATCGTGCAGATCGGGAAGTTTGTTTGAGGTGTGACAGGTACAGAGGCTGCAGATGCATGAAGAGCGTCTTTTATAGATCTGTAACCCGATTAGTTGTAACTCCAGTTGCAGTAAATACACAGCTCAAATAAAGGAAGGGAACACTTTATCATCACAGTAAAACACAAGTCAATTACACTTCAGGGAGAACACTGTGTCCACTCAGGAAACACAAGTGATGCTGAATCAGTTTCAACAGGTGCAATGGAGAGGAAAAGCAAAACAACACCCCCACCCCCCTCCACAGAAAGAGAAGGTTTTGACAGCTGACACAGACAGCTGCTCTTTCCTTCTCCTTCCTGACTGGTTCTTCTCTAGTTCTGGGTCCTTCCCGTGTCCGTGTCACTATTTGTAGCATGAGGCGGTACCTGCAGCCCCATCAGGCTACAGGTAGTCCAGATCCTCCAGGATGGATGGATGCGGTCGCAAGGAGGTGTGCTGTGTCTCCAAGCACAGTCTCAGGATCCTGGGGGAGATACCAGGAGACCGGCTGTTACACCAGTGGAGGAGGACCAGGAGGACAAGTGCCAGAGTCCTACAACATGACCTCCAGCAGGCTACTGGTGTTCATGTTTCTGTCCAAACTGTCAGAAACAGACTCCATGTGGGTGGCATGAGGGCCCGATGTCCTCTAGTGGGACCTGGTCTCACAGCCCACTACCATGCAGCTCCATTGGCATTCAGCAGGGAGCACCAGAATTGGCAGGTCCACCATTGGTGCCCAGCTTCACAGTTGAGGGTAGTGGGACCTGGGTTCCTCCTGGTGCAGTGGGTCCTGGGTTCCTCCTGGTGCAGTGGGTCCTGGGTTCCTCCTGGTGCAGTGGGTCCTGGGGTTCAAACTGGTGCAGTGGGTCCTGGGGTTCAACCTGGTGCAGAGGGTCCTGGGTACCTCCTGGTGCAGTGGGTCCTGGGGTTCAACCTGGTGCAGAGGGTCCTGGGTTCCTCCTGGTGCAGAGGGTCCTGGGTTCCTCCTGGTGCAGAGGGTCCTGGGTTCCTCCTGGTGGCGGTAGTTTCTGGAAGATGAAGGCATTGATGCCATTGACTGGCCTTCACGTTCCCCTGACCTAAATTCTATTGAGCATGTTATGTATCGGTACATCTAACGCCAAGTACCGCCACAGACTGTTCAGGAGTTCAGATGCCCTGATCCAGGTCCGGGAAGAACCCCCCAGGACACCACCTACTGATTCACCAGGAGCAGCCCAGATGTTGGAGTTGGATCAGTCTGAAATCTTTACTTCGATTTCTGGTGTGATTTTGAATCCAGCCCTCAATGGGTTGATGATTCTGATGAAGTACATCAGTCAAGATTTTCATCTTGAATCATTTGTTCATCAAGATCTGATGTGTGATTTACGTGTCCCCTTCACTTCTTTGAGCAGTTTTTTTTTTTATTTTTCAAAAATGAATTCACACTACTTCTTACTATTGCCTGAGATTAAATGCAACATGCAGAAACAAGTACAGGAGCAGAAACTGCAGAAACAACATGTCTCCCATCATTCATGGTATTGGGAATGTTATGCTTCATTGTGCTAATGCTACCTTCACTTCAACAGTGGGGACTATTATTCCAGGTAAGTTGTCTCTGCCTCGGGCTGCTTGTGGAAGCAGGCCTGCAGTGTTGTTCAGTGTGGCGAGGCACGTAGCTCCGGCCAGCATCGCCACCGTAGAGGCACAGCACTGAATAATGGTCAAACAGAGAATATTGAAGCTTTATCCACTGTGCTTTACAGCCCCGAGTTGGCTTAGCCAGCTAAACAATCCCTTTAACACTGAAGGGCCAAACCTGCCCCACAAGCACCTGCTTGGATCGCTCCGCGACTGATGACAAAGACTAATGCCCAAATCACACCCAGATGCCTTGCTGTATACGGAGAATGGAGCCAGCGTTTGAGGTTTATTGAATGCATTTCGATGGGAAACGGTGACGGATGTGCATGTTCTCATCCAGGAGCCAAAGCACACTGCACTCTATCAAGGTTTCTCTTTTATGTGAAGTGTGGAGCAGAGCTTGCCATTCATGACTGGAGGTACAGTGCAACATATCCTTAGATTACAGCCTGCAAGTCTCCATAGGGAGGAGAGTTTCATATAGGCGGGTAGATGCTACTTTTCTTTTACTTGCTGCTCGGTCTAGACTTTGTGTACTCACCCTTGTTAATGTGTTTCCTCCATGCCCCACCTGTCCATCCTGGAGAGCCAAGTTGCTCCTCAGATGCAACACATTGTCAGTCTCATCTGCGATGTGAGTCAACTGCCTCTCACTGGTGGTGGAGTGGATTGATGTGATTACTCTCACACAGATGCTCATATCTCCATACTGCACATACACCGCCCCGTCCAACAATCCACTCTTCATATTTCTAACAGCTATTCTGTAGATAATGAACAGATGCTACTTTAGTGCTACTTCTATATTGTTATCATACTTTTACACCACATGTTCTGAAGCCCACCCTCACTTATCCCGGTTGTTCAGACATCAGAGCAACAAAAGCCTGAGAGAAAGCACCGAATAAAAGGCCCATCAGTGTTTTCATTACCCCGACTCTTTTCATTCGATTGACAGCTCCGCCGACCAAGGAGAAAATGTTTAACCTTAAAATAATTATGCTCTGAACTCCCATTGTTGCAATCATTTGCTGCCCTGTTGCATGACTTTTCTTTTCCCTCTCAGTCTTTTATGTGTCCCTTTATTTCTACATTGTCCTCATCTCTCTCTCTCTCTCTCTCTCTCTCTCTCTCTCTCTCTCCCTTGCTCCTTTGATAATACATCAAGGCATACTGGCTCTAACAAAACATTTGGTGGAATTATTTTTTCGAGTGTGGATGTGGCTGCAGTGATCTGACAGCCCGAGTGCTGTTACGTTGATGCTTCATTCAGAACAGCTGATGTGCCTTTAAACCTTTCTGTACCACTGAGGCCATGTCCACACGGAAACAGTATTAGTGTGTAAACGCAGCTGGGGCCGTCCAAATGGATCCGCAGTTTTTGGTAAACTTTTTGTAAACACACTTTTTTGAAACCAGGTCCCAGGGTGAAAAAGTCAAAAACGCTGCCTTGCGTGTTCGTGTCTACAGCATGATGATGTCATCGCCCCACCCCTGGACCCTCTTGCCTTTATGTTCAGTTTCTTCAGTTTCTTCTTCTATATTTGTATACAGCATGCAAGCTTTATGCACATGCTCCATCTCTTCTCTGTTTTTGGTGTATTTTTAGAAACAGCGGCACATATAGGCCTGGAATATGTACTACAGCCTTACTACAGCGTCACTACAGCCTTACTACAGCCTTACTACAGCGTTACTACAGTGTTACTACAGCCTTACTACAACGTTACTACAACGTTACTACAACGTTACTACAGCGTTACTACAGTGTTACTACAGCCTTACTACAGCCTGGCAGCGTTATAGGCCTGGAATATGTACTACAGCCTTACTACAGCGTTACTACAGCCTTACTACAGCCTTACTACAGCGTTACTACAGCCTTACTACAGCGTTACTACAGTGTTACTACAGTGTTACTACAGCCTTACTACAACGTTACTACAGCGTTACTACAGCGTTACTACAGCGTTACTAAATGGGAAATGGCCTCATTTATATAGTGCTTTTATCCAAAGCGCTTTACAGCAATGACTGACATTCTCCCATTCATACACACATTCACACACCGACGGCAGAGTCAACCACGCAGGGCGACAGCCAGCTCGTCAGGACCAATTAGGGTGAGGTGTCTTGCTTTAGGACACCAGGCACTCAGCTAGGAGGAGCCGGGGATCGAACCAGCAATCTTGCGGTTACCAGCCAACCCGCTCTACCTCCTGAGCTAACCCCCCCGTTACTACAGCCTTACTACAGCCTTACTACAGCATCGTTTACAGTGGATTCATTAGGACGCAGATTTTCTGGAGAAAACAACAAGATGATTTTGGTGCATGTGGACGAGGCCTAAATGTGCACCTTTAACCCACCGAGGAGGAGGCAGAACACTCCGTGTACAGTTGTAACTAGGGGGGTAAGTTTGCATGTGATGTAATCCCATTAATCATGTGGTGTGATGACTTCCTCACCTGTATCAGTGCCTCAGCCTTGGTTTCACCTCCATCGTCTGGCTTCGTGTTTTCACAACATCCAGTGCCCTTCAGTGTTGTCACAAAAGGCTTTTCTGTTGCCCTCTGAGTGTTTTTACTCACTTTCTTTTTATTAATTCTCATACCTGAGGTGGAGGTAACCTATTTTACAGGCATTAAGCTGCCTTGCTGCTGGATAACAGCCCGTCTGTGCT